>NW_024420490.1:630126-705748 GCF_014898765.1 Herpailurus yagouaroundi
TCCTCAGGTAATTATAAAAAAAACCCCTTATGTTTAAAAAAATTGGCCATTGGGGGGATTTGCCTTAAAAAAAAAAAAAAAAAAAAAAAAAAAAAATCCTTTACTTCAAGGTTATTGAAGGGGAAAGGAGCATTTCAAATTAGCAGGTATGGGAAGAGCAAACGGTGAGGCAGAATTTTCCTTCTTAAGTGGGTCAGGTGATGAACTATTCAAGTCTTTATAATCATGCAAATGTTCTAAGGCATGAGGGTGTATCACAGTGTTCGGTGGACTTGAATCTTGCAGGAAAATGTCAGAAGGAATCTTCCCTGCTCTGCTTCCTTGAGGTGAGGAAAGGACTGGTGGATGGACTATGTGAGGAGAAATTAGCACCTCTTCGTCTTTTATTAATGGTGTTGAACTTGGGTGTAATAAAAATGAGCACTAGGCGGGGAGTCAGAATATCTGAGTTGGACCTTGGACAACAGCTCTCTGAATAAGTTTTCTTCTTGAGAGGATTAATCTAGAATAGCATTTTCCAGAGTGTTCCAGAATGTTCATTGGAGTTATCTAGAAAATTGCTATCTGTGGTTGAAGGAGGTTGGCAGATATTGGGTTATACACACCTAAGTATCTTTCATTAGAGGCAATCTTGAGTTCTTTATGTGGAGCCTCTGAATATGGAGAGCAGTATTTTCCAAACTTACTTCATTGTGGAACCCTTTTTGCAAGGACTGTCTCAAAAGATTAATGTTCCATGGAACTTACTCTGGGAAATGTAGATGCCCTTTAAGGCTACTTTCACTTTAAGCACAGTATCATCCAAATACCAAAGTTAAGTCAAGACTATCCACAAATCTACCTACTTAAAAAACTTAAATTAAAAAACAAATGAAGTTAATACTATTTTTAATTTCTTGCTCTTTTAGTTGGATAAAATGTTTTTAAAAATAAACTCTTGATCTAATTTCAAAGTCAATGCACTTTTAGTGTAGAATTTGATTTCAAAAATAGAAAAGAGCACAAAATTTACATTTATTAAGAGAGCCACAACCGTTAATATTTTCGTGGAGATCCTCCTAGAATTCAAAGTATTTCCTAAATTAACTATTATTTTTATCCTTAAGTCAAATGTTTAATCTCCCATTTAGCAGGTCTCATATTCCAGTTTGCATATGGCCCATTTTTTATAAGGGCCTTCAAACATAAAATTTTTCTGATACAAGATGGAATATTGAAGCTTAAAAATATTCTAAAATGAAAGAAAGTAAATTCTGCAAAGCAGAAAATTAGCTTCATTTTACAGTCAGGTAAATTATTCTTATTATAATGTTCTAAGGCTGAATTCTTGTTATTCCTGAATATTTCCCAACAGTGGCATATCATTTATTTGTATATTTATATCCTACCTTATTATAAACATAATTTATGACGACTCTCTAAGTGTCTTTAAACTGACTCCAAGAATTAAATCCATTGGCTCTAAGATATTGCAAACCCATAGCATCTTAAATATCTCAGGGTAGGAGACGATGACCTTCATTTCATAGGCTCATCAGAATAGCAGAATTAATCATAATACCTGAATAATAGTTTTCACAATGCATGCTTTTATTGAAAAGGCTAGAACAAATTCTAGGAGATTTTGTTTATAACTCTGCCTATAAAGATGAGGGATACACAAAATGACCTCTGGGGTGCCTTCCAACTTGTTATGATTCCTTCCATTAGAAAAACAAGTTTTTCAAGTAAGAAATAATGGTGATTCTTGTCCCCTTAAAATGTGTTTTTCACCCATAAAATTGTGCAGTCAGTGTTTTCTGAGGAGCCTACCTTACAAAGTCACATTATTGATATTTAAGGGGAAAATCACAGGGTTTTTTTTTTTTTCCGGCTGGAGAGGAGTTTTATTGACTTTCTATGGTTAAGGGACAAGAAGGTTGTATAATGCCAGTCTTCCTTTGCCAACTGCAGGTATTTTGACTGTACATGTCAAAGTATATTTTCCCTTAACTCTTTAAAAAAATAACAATGAATCTAAGATTTAGAGATAGTAATAGTTCAGATGGTTTGCCATCGGCTGAGAACCCCAGATGGCTTAAGGATGAATGATCAGGCTCTCATCCTAAGAATTTTTATTTTTAATAATTGATGATGAGTATATATTCCTGCCACTGTTCTCCACTTAATTACTTTTCTTTTGGATCAAGCACATTAATGAAAAGAGACCTAATAAATCATGTGCACAAACAGTAAAGCACTTAATTAACATGTGTTTCCCTGATTGATGGTGATAGAAAACCAGCGAAGTGCTGGGTAGGCTCACAAGGGCACCTTCAACCGATATGGTATCTTGAACAAACATGAGGCTGAGAGCATAACACATGAACTCTATTCTCATTTAAGAACTAGCCATGACAACCACAGATCACAATGTTACAATCCTCTTTCTCCTGTTTGGCTGAGAGGCTCTGTGTTCCTGGCTTGGGGGCTGTAAACACTACGTGGGAAACATAAACCGACAAATGCTAGGGTAGACTATTTCTAATACTAACAGCCAGCATTTATTGAATACTTACTGTGTTCCGGGGCCTCTGCTGTGTGTTTTAAAAGACTGTCTTACCTCTTCAACAATGCGCTTGGCTAGTGATCATTACTATCTTCACTTTATAAGGAAAATCCTGATACATATACGTGGTAAGCCAAAGCGGGGCGCCCGGGTGGCTCAGTTGGTTAAGCGTCCGACTTCGGCTCAAGTCATGATCTCGCAGTCCGTGGGTTCGAGCCCCACGTCAGGCTCTGTGCTGACAGCTCAGAGCCTGGTGCCTGCTTCGGACTCTGTGTCTCCCTCTCTCTCTCTGCCCCTCCCCCACTTGTGCTCTGTCTCTATCTTTCAAAAATAAATAAATGTTAAAAACATTAAAAAAAAAAAAAAGATGGTAAGCCACGGTCCAAGCTGCTCAGCTAATAGGTAAGGTCATCTGGTCAGCTTTACCCCATAGCCCCATTTGATTGGCTGGAAGATGTTTTCCCATGTGTTTCTAGCTAATTTGAAATTCTGTGGGAGAACCACAAATTACTACAGGTATCTCCAGAATGGGATGGCCAGAAAACAAACAAGGCTTGAGATACTGGGTTTTATACACACACGATGAAAAAGTAGATCATACTGCATGATTAAAACACGGTAACCTCTTAATTTCAGTTGTGTGTAATGTGGTTTTGCTGCTTTAATATGGCCTTTTGTAGCAACGCGGATGGAACTGGAGAGTATTATGCTAAGTGAAGTAAGTCCTACAGAGAAAGACAGATACCATATGTTTTCACTCTTATGTGTATCCTGAGAAACTTGACAGAAGACCATGGGGGAGGGGAAGGAAAAAAAAAGTTAGGGAGGGAGCCAAATCATAAGAGACTGAAAACCTGAGACTAAACTGGGGGTTGATGGGGGGTGGGAGGGAAGGGAAAGTGGGTGATGGGCATGGTGGAGGGCACCTGTGGGGATGAGCACTGGGTGTTGTATGGAAACCAATTTGACAATCAGTTTCATAAAAAAATAAAAAAATAAAATGAGAAGCAACGGACGCCAATAAATAAATCCCTCTTCTCTCTACCTCCCTCAGGAGCAGACACGGCCTACCTCACTTTAATCAGAGGTTTCCCCAGGATGGATGAACAAATCAGCTTCACCATTTAAACAGGTCGCCTATGTTCCCAAATCACCTTCCAGCTCTGCAATCGAGTGTGCCGATGGCTGAACAACACTTCCCATCCCCTTCTGAGGATCCCTGGCTGGCCAGTCTGTTGCCGAAAGATTTTCACGAACACCTTCATCATCCCCTGCTCCCAGATCCTTCCCCAGAATACTGGGGATGGTAGGATACAGAAACCTTTCACAATCCTGCATAGCATCTCTTATGAACAGTCGCTAGGTACATCTGGGTAAATGAGACAAGTAAGCATGGTTCCGAACTCACAGACATGCAGATGAGGAAAGGGACTGATTCATTCTCTGTGCCATCACACCTCAAACTTGAGGACCTCTGGCCACATGCAGTGTTTGTATGTCAGGGGAGACGAAGGGAGGGTTAATATCTCAGTTCTGCTAAGTACTCACATACGAGAAGGCAGAGAGCAGAGACCCAGCAGCTGAAGTGAACCAGGGGATCACAGAGGAAACTCAGGACCCAGAACATTTCCTTTGGACCACAGAGCATCAGGTGTTTCCTAGAGTCAGAAAAAAATAAGTTCTAATAGACGAAAGGACCAGAGAAGAAATTTTTAAAAGACTGTAGGAAATTAGCACAGAGATTAGTGTAGAGAATTATTCCTCCCTGCCTGACCCTTTCCTTGCCAAAAGACTCCACAGCAACAATTGGAAGATTTTTTTCTTCCCCATGGGACACACATTTAATTTCATTATAAAACCAAGGAGGGGGCGCCTGGGTGGCTCAGTCAGTTAAGCGTCCGACTTTGGCTCAGGTCATGATCTTGTGGTTGGTGAGTTTGAGCCCTGCGGCAGGCTCTGTGCTGACAGCTTGGAGCCTGCTTCAGATTCTGTGTCCCCCTCTCTCTCTGCCCCTCCCCTGCTTGTGCTCTGTTTCTGTCTCTCAAAAATAAATAAATATTTTTTAAAAAACGTTAAAATCAAGGGAAAGGAAAGATCGACCTTACATATGGAGTGCGAAGTACTTCTGTGTAAAGGACAATCAGGGTCTGGTTTAAAAAGCAAAACAATTGAACAACAGCTCCCCATGACTTGTTCTATAGGTATAAAGTTTCAGTTACACAAGGTGAATAAGTTCTAGAGATCTGCTGTGCAACATGGTACCTATAGTTAACACAGTGTTATGCACTTAAGAATATCTTAAGACGGTATATCTCCCGTTAAGTGTTCTTAGCACATATACACGGGTATACCCATATGTCCGAACTTACCAAACTGTATACATTAAACATGTATATTTGTTTTGTGTATCAATTATACCTCAATAAAGCTCTCAAAAAAAAAAAAGAAAGAAAAGAAATCCAAGTCATCCTCTAATGAATTGAGATGCTTACAAAGTAAGATTCCATTACTTCAGTGGGTTTTTTTTTTTTTTTTTTTTTTGGAAAGGTAGTGAGGACGAAGATCCCTTTAGGAATCTGATGAAGTTTGTGAACCCTCTCCAAAGATAAAAGCACATACATTCAGACACATGAATTGTTGCATGTAATCCCGGTGCCATACATCCCAGCTGTGACCTGTCCATGGAGCCCATTAAAGAACACCAGCGCTGCCAACTGTTCTCGGTGTTGTTTCTGGTTTCTTCCCTTCCCCAATAGGTATACAAGTGCTGCCCTTGTGCTGTGGGCATCTCTGTGTCTTGTCAGCTTCTATGTACCCAATTCATCTTTCATTCCACAGTGGTCCGCTCCCGCTTCAGAATGACAAACCAGCCTGCTCGGACTTCATTTCTGCACACGGGGAGCTGTGCGGGGATACAATTTTCCTTTTTCCATGAACAGTACAGGTATCTGTTACTGTCATGAAAGGAAATTCTTTCAGATTCTAAGAGGAAAAGGAAAACTTTCCAAATGGAAGAAAATATAGAAGAGAGATTGCAATGTCTTCCGTTCACATTTGATGGCATGATAAGAAGTAGAGAATGGGGGGAACTGGTCACTGGACCTTGTCTGGCCATTTCCTGCTGCTCTGTAATGTAGGAACACATTTGAAGAATGGTTTTGCACAAGATCCAGATTGGTAATGGAATACTGAAAGAATTTTATCTTCTCAGTATGAATGTTTTTCCTTAATAAAAATGGCCCAAAGCCATCCTTAGACCTAAGAGGCTCTGTGTGTACAATGACTACCAGAATTACAACAGTCAATTGGGAATTTGGGTGATGCTATACAATTCATTATGCATTGACTACGATCTTATCATTAGATCACCCCAGCTCACCAGGGTCTTCTCAAGTCATTTTGGTCTCTCACGTATGGTCAGATAATCAAATCCACCCACTCTACAAGCCTGAGATTTGTTGGTGGCTGTAGTGTGGCCTGAGGTACATTATACCTCAGGCTGCCTTGTGTAATGGTGCAGCTTGAGCCCGACAGATTGTTGGGCTTGGGGGGCTTGAGTCAACACTGAACTCCAACCAGAGAGCTTACTAAGTGTCTCATTAGCCCTCATTACATACCCAAATATGTCAAACCTTAGTGGCTTAAAACAATAACCTTTTTTTTTTTCTTATGATTATCATAGGCTGACAATCTGGGTTGGGCTCAGCTGGTTGGTTCTTCTAAGTTTGACTAATCTCAGCTAGCTTGCTTTTTCATCTGTGGCCAGCTGATGGGCAGGCTAGAGCTGGTTGCTTTAGGATGGCCTCAGCTGGGCTGGCTGGGATGACTGAGACACTTTACAGACTCCCATCAACTATCGGGCTAGCCCAGGCTTGTCTCCATGTTAATAAAGGTTACTGAGAGCAGCATGAGGACAAACCCCAAAGTAGAAGCCCTTTCCAAGTCTCTGCTTGCATCATGTTTGCTGATGTCTCATTGGCCAAATCAAGTCTTAACAACAGTCCAGAATTAGTATGGGAGTGCAGTACAAAAGAGTAAAGATAAGAGAGAAGAACTTATGGCCCTTGTCATAATCTACAACACAGAGCTATGGCACTGGCTTGCACCTACATTAGCGTGGAGGAAGGGGCGACTATTTCTAGATATGTCTTTAGGTTTTGTCTTTTCCTAATTCATTTTCTCAGAGTGAGCACCTCTTTTGACAATTAAAAAAGGTACCATATATGCTAGCAGAGGCTCTAGATTGCCCCAATATATGTTTTGTTTGACTAACTAGATGTACATGGCAAATAATATCCCCAGGGATATTTCACCCTTTTCCTTTTTTGCAGACTTTCCAAACCAGGCAGGCTCAATCATAAAGACTGTCTCTTAAAATTCTGTATGTCTTTCACATCTCCAAAGGCAAGGGAATTAAAAGCAAAAATGAACTATTGGGACCTCATCAAGATAAAAAGCTTCTGCACTGCAAAGGAAACAATCAACAAAACTAAAAAGCAATCGGCAGAATGGGAAAAGATATTTGCAAATGACATATCGGATAAAGGGCTAGTATCCAAAATCTATAAAGAACTCATAGGGGTGCCTGGGTGGCTCAGATGGTTAAGCACCCGACTTCGGCTTAGGTCATGATCTCACGGTTTGTAAGTTGGAGCCCCACGTCTGGCTCTGTGCTGACAGCTCAGAGCCTGGAGCCTGCTTTGGATCTGTGTCTCCCTCTCTCTGCCCTGTTCATGCCCTGTCTGTCTGTCTCTCAAAAATGAATAAACATTAAAAAATTTTTTTAAAAATAAAGAATTCACCAAATTCCACACCTGAAAAACAATCCAGTGAAGAAATGGGCAGAAGACATAAATAGACACTTTTCTAAAGAAGACATCCAGATGGCCAACAGGCACATGAAAAGATGCTCAACATCACTCCTCATCAGGAAAATATAAATTAAAACCACACTGAGATACCACCTCACGCTGGTCAGAGTGGCTAAAATGAACAAATCAGGAGACTATAGATGTTGGCGAGGATGTGGAGAAACGGGAACCCTCTTCCACTTTTTGTGGGAATGCAAACTGGTGCAGCCGCTCTGGAAAACAGTGTGGAGGTTCCTCAAAAAATTAAAAATAGATCTACCCTATGACCCAGCAATAGCACTGCTAGGACTTGACCCAAGGGACACTGGAGTGTTGATGCAAGGGGCACTTGTACCCCAATGTTTATAGCAGCACTTTCAACAATAGCCAAACTGTGGAAAGAGCCTAAATGTCCATCAACTGATGAATGGATAAAGAAATTGTGGTTTATCTACACAATGGAATACTATGTGGCAATGAGAAAGAATGAAATCTGGCCTTTTGTAGGAACATGGATGGAACTGGAGAGTGTTATGCTAAGTGAAATAAGTCAGGCAGAGAAAGACAGATACCATATGTTTTCACTCCTATGTGGATCCTGAGAAACTTAACAGAAGACCATGGGGGAGGGGAAGGAAAAAAAAAGAGGTTAGAGAGGGAGGGAGCCAAAACATAAGAGACTCTTAAATACTGAGAACAAACTGAGGGTGGATGGAGGGTGAGGGAGAGGGGAAAGTGGGTGATGGGCATTGAGGAGGGCACCTGTTGGGATGAGCACTGGGTGCTGTATGGAAGCCAATTAGACAATAAATTACATTTAATAAAAAATATTTTTTGTATGTCTTTAAGGGAAGGATCCATGTCCACTTCAATGTTATAAACTCCACAGTCTTTAGCTTAGCCTTAATTTGGGCTCAAAAATATTTAATCTGAATTGTGAAATTTTTAGCATTAATATCAGTTACAATATGTGCCCTACACACGGGGTACTCAAACTGGGTCTGCCGATCACCTGCATCTGAATCACCTGCAGCACCTGTTAGCATGCAGATTCCTGGGCCCCACCTCAGGAATCTCTGCTTGGGGCCTGGAAATTTATCTTTAACACACCTGCCTACTGCCTATGTACATGAAAACTTAAGAATCGCTGTCTCAGACAAGTGGAGTTTACGATGTTTGACCTCTATACAAGGTAATAAATAATTTTTACATTCTAATTCCACACACACATACATTTATATACACAGAGACAGATGACTGAAAAAAAGATTTTGAGGTGAAAATACCCTAAGTACAATAGATCTTTTCTAATCTATTTAAGTTTCCTAAATGCTGATCAGTGACTCAGATATATTTCATAACCCAATAATGTGTGATGAGCTGCCTTTTGAAAAATGCAGCTCTAGGGAATATGCCCAGAGTACATTTATTTGAACATTTTTGTTTCTTCTCCCATGTATACATACCAAATATATAATGCTCTTTTTTCTACATTTAATAGATGCCTCTTGGGTCACCTGGGTGGCTCAGTTAAGCGGCTGACTTCAGCTCAGGTCATGATCTCACGGTTCGTGGGTTCGAGCCCCGCTGACAGCTCAGAGCCTGGAGCCTGATTTGGATTCTGTTTCCCTCTCTCTCTGCCCCTCTCCTGCGCTCTCTCTCTCTCTCTCTCTCTCTCTCTCTCTCTCTCTCTCTGAAAAATAAACATAAAAAAAATAAATGCCTCTTAGTATCCATTCCCCTGTACCAGTGGTTCTCAAATTTGGGCATGCATCAGAATCACTTTGTGTACCCTCAAATCCCAACTTTCCGAGCCCCACCCGAAGAGTTTCTGATTCAACAAGACTTAGGAGAAGCCAAAAATGTGCATTTCTAACAACTTTCCAGACTGATCCTTCTCAAGGGACCAACTTTGAGAACCACTGCCCTATATATTCCAGTCTTTTATTTGCTCCGCAAACCGTTAAGAAATCCCCAAGTTTCCCGACTGATTTTTATTACCGTTTTCTAACTGCACTTGCACCATTTCTTGATTTTTTTTTTTATTACTGCTTTCCAGCTACATTTGCTTCAGCTGCTTTCCTCTCACTCAGACTTAGCTTGCATTGGGTAATGAACATATTGAGTTCAGCTGGCATTTCCCTAAAGCCTGCCAAATGCACTCCAACCATTGTCTTGCTGGCATGTCTCCTGACCACGATTCGAAGCTGTTCTTTTCATTCCCCTGTTTCTTCAGAATGCGCTAAGGTGGCTCAAGTCCCAGGCTAGTGGTGCTGTTTGTTCTGTAAAGTTAGATTACTGTTGTCTCCAAGATAGCAGATCAGCCCCTCGAGGATGTCATTCTGATGTTATTCATCATTTCTTCCTCCAAGGGCCTGCTAGGTCTCAGTCTGAGTCTACTGGCCTGTGTTTATTATTGTGCCTCATGCTATTGGAAATTCACCACCACAAGCGTAGGGTGAAACATTTTTGGAAATTTTATATGTTTGGCGGGAAGTGGACAAAACAGCAAGTTATTCGAGTGCCTTCTCTCCTCTCAGTGCATAAATGTGGCTTTTGTTCTAGCCATTCTATCGAGTTTGTTTTGGCCATGAAAAAAGAAGGGGGATGCAGACAAGTCTAGATCCCCCCCTCCCCAATTCTGTATTGCCCATGGTAAGAATGGAGCAGCTTTGAATGTTTTAAAATGGGGGGTAGGGGACTCATTCCTCTCCAAGAACCCTGCCTTCTGACCCCAGTGTAGGCAACCGTCCTCTCTTGGTACGATAAGCTGATTAATGCCCATGTCATGAATGCTTCAAGGAAAAGATATTTGGGAATCTGATTTCATCACGTGTTTTCACTCCCTCACTTGTCACCCAGCTAGTCTTCAGGGCCAGAATGGTGCTATGGTACTAACCAGTGACCCGAACACCTCCCTGTAAAATTCCCAAGGTAAAAATTCTCTCTCCTGTATCCTGTGATCTGTTTATCTGGGGAGTGGGCTTTGAGCAGATTTTAACTTCTTTTCTTAGAAAAATTTGGACTCTGTGCCCAGGTCTATCTGAGGCCCATTTCCATTAAAGGTAGGATGACTTTTCATCTAAGTCAAAATACAAATCATGTTATTTTCCTGGACTCTGTCCTATGTGCTTCTTCCTTTAATTCTAATTTGCATCCTTTCTCTGTAATAAACCATAACAACAAGGGTAAAAAATGACAAATCATGGTCTTTAATTTTCAAAAAAGACGTTTAACCTCTCCATAGTCATCTGAAAGGAAAGGCAAATGGGTCTCATTTCATTTGACAAAATGCATACATGCCAGATATGCACTGGAAAGCTTATTTTTGAAATGATATGCAGCTTTGGCCAAAATCATGCTTGGGAAGGATGTTCTAGATTGCACACCAGTCATTCTAGGATCTCTTACTTGTAGTCTTGTGCTAAGTGATAGATCCCCTAATAGTAAGGCATTCAGTGATATCTTGGCTGCAGCAGAATTCTTCTTCAGGACCCACCCAAAAGGCAAGAGCAGTCCCTCTGGCAACCATTTTCTGTGATATGGCCTTGGCTTCCTATGCACAGTTGATTGCCCCAGACTTGAATGTGTGACCTAGACCGTACAAAATAGAGGACCTTCTCTGAACATTTGGAATTAGGACTGATATTCCAGGTTCCATCGGGACTGCTTATTTAAAAGGAAGCAATATAAACCCATGAGTGGTGGTGTGATCCTGTTTTTTTTACCATGTCGATTGCAGAGCAGAAAGGCCCAGAAGGAGGAGAGAGAGACAGAAATTTAGAGAAGAAGAGAAAGAAATGAAGGCGACTTATAGAGTGACACAGAGATAGAAATGGAAGAGTGCAGTTGGGATTCTAAGCCCTCATTCTCATCTATTCACAAGGCCTTGGGGATCTATGTTAATACATCTTAATGATAAGACGTGACTTTTTTGCTTCTACTAGTTTGGGTCCCTTGAGTCAATTTCTGTTATATGCAGTCAAAGGAGTTGTAAATAGGACTAATTCTTTCTCTGAACTACTGTCTAATGTTATCTCTCAGCTTATATCAGAATCTTTACATAAAAGACGTGTGAATGTTACTTCTGAGCGCATATAATGTTACATTTTTCTCCATGAAAATGTTTAACTCCTTGGAAGTCATCTGACACATGTTTTTGAGCACCTGCTACGTGGCCAACTTCATAACACCTGGTTGTTAACAACATGGCAATTTCTCCTATTAGGTGGTGAGAGTTTTATAATCGATAATGTTTCCCTAATTATCTTGGCTTCTAGAAAACTCCTAGCTAAATTTACATGCCAGTTATGGTGACTATTTCATTATTTTATTACTGTTAAGCTTCTAGTCTTACTTTCTTTATATGATTCCTGACCACAGTTCAAATTCCTTTTTACTAGCCTCGGTTCACATGTTTGTGCATTTTTACTTTCAGTTGACTCCAATGCTTTGGTGAGAAGGTGGGGCACAGAGTATTTGGAATTCATACTAATGAAATTTGGTTCTGTTTGGGTCGGTCCTTGGAACGGAGAGGGTATTAACTCAGGCATAGAGTCATGAGATGGCCATGTTTACTGCCATATGGATGAGGGAGGAGAGAGTACCAGTCGAGACAGAGAAAGAGAGAGAGAGAGAGAGAACAAGAGTGAGAGAAGAGAGAAGTAGGCATGCAGGAAAACAAAGAGGCCAAGTGGAGAATGGAGAGCTAAACTGGGCTTGCGACATTCACGTTTATTCTTTCATTTATCCTCCAAAGACTTATTGGGTAAGCTTAGAAGGAAGCATGCATGCTAAGTGCTGAATTTCAGAGACAGAGTTTCATCTTCGTTTTTACATCATTACCAAGGGATCACCTTTTAAAACCTTCTTTGACTGAATCGGGTTTAATATCGTTGAACCTGGATGTTTTTTCTTTTTCCAGACTCGTTTGCAACGGGCCTTCTGGCTTTATTTCTGATCTATATTGCAGGAATCCACTTTTCACCCAGTGGCCTAATCAATGCCCTGGTTGGCCTCTCCCAGTCTTCACTAAGCCTGAGGTATTTCCCGCACACCCCAAAGCCAGGAATAAGTCAGTATCAGGCCTGCACCCGATGGTTTATCTTACTGAGGTCAATGACGAGTCACGAGACAGAGATGAGGACTGGATATTGGCAGTGGCAACGGCATGCAAACTAGCAATTTAGAGTGAAAATCCAGCTGCCCATCCCTCCAGCTCTTTCACATTTTAACAATGGATGTTTGCTGGCTGGGGACGTGAGGCCTGTGCAGAAAGAAAGACTGGAAGATAGAAAATCACCCAATCTCCATGACTAAAATTAGAGCTTTGTTCTCCTCTTCACGAGATACTCTGATATGTTGATCTGGAGAGATTTTCCTTCACTGTGTGAATGTAAATGAATTCCATGAGATGCACAAAATACACTTATTATTTCAGAGCCTGAAGAGTGATTACAATGTATAACAAAACAACAACAACAACAACAACAACAACACACACACACACACACACACACACACACTCTTAGGGATGAAATTTTCTAATTCAATGAAATTTGGTCCTATTTAGAAGTAATGTTTTAGCCCACTCTCACATCTAAGGATGCAACATAAATATTGCTTTGGAAAGCTGCAGGGAAAAACAATCAACTAAATGTTTCTATTTTATAGAATTGGATACAATTAAAATGCTTATATGACACATAATAGCAAACAGGACTAACCGTTGGGTTTAATTATGCATTGTAGATTTTTTTAGAATGTGCTTTAACTCCCAACTGGCATTCTAAAATCTGAAAGTAAACTTCCTGTGATAGCAAATGGAAGGAATTCCAGAATTCGAAGAAGCCTTTCTTGATGTCTTATCAGTGATCACAAAGAACACAGATGCTCAGTGAACAGAATTATGCATTGATTTGGGTAAGGAATGCCTTGCAGTGTGCCTGGCTACAGTCGGCTCTGTATCGGGAGTACATGTATGTATAGTATGTGTAAGGAATTAGGCGAGATATTTCACTTCTAGGCAACATCATCCCGCTATTTCTTTCATCTCTGGGAATGCTCTAATCCATCCACAAGAATGTTCAGAATCACGTTCTGCAAATTCTCATGTCTGGGCCATGCAGGGTGGGGCTGCAGAGTGAGGGGTAGAGGAACTTTCATCTAAACCAAAATCGTCTCACCAAATTTGGTTCACACCAACTCTGGTTACAGTGCAATTGCCAGAAGTTTCCTTTTAAACGTTCTCGGAAACACTCAGCGGGATGGTAAAGACAATACATGGAAAAGGCAGTACTGGACCACAGAAGAGCTCATTGATAAAGGGATGTCTCTAATTATAAATATTATATTCGTAAGTATAAAACCCAGAACATCTCAGCCAAGCATCCTAAAATTTAAGGTTCTAATACTGAGCGTGCCAACAGCAGAGAGGGTTTTTTTTTTTTTTTTTTTTATCACCACCACCACCATCATCATCATCTCCATCATCATTATCACGGGGCATTTTTCTTGTAATGTGCCAGGCAGAGAGTTAAGCATTTTCCTCTAATAGGTAATGTAATCCTCATACATACCCTATAAGGGAGATATTATTCTCCTTTTACAGGGGAACAAACTAAGTCTTAGAGCAGCTAAATATATAGCACCAAAGTCCAAATTCTGCTATCCAGCCATTTATTTGCCAGTAGAGAGACAGCAATCCTAAGTGCTCGTGATTTGGTATTCTTTTTTAAGATCACACGTTTAAAGTCTGAAGCATGCAATAAACATTTGCTAGACTGAAGGACAACCATCTTCCTATGTGAAGCATGAAAGAGATCTGAACGTGTGTTAAAGATCCCCTTGCCATTACCTGACTACTCAGGAAGCAGCTATTTTCATGTTATCATGACTTCTGCTTTCCAAACATGTAAAGTGGTGCACAGACACACCAGGGCACAAAAGAAAAAGCTCTCTCTTTTCACCCACGCTTTGTTACCACAGAAAGCAGCACAGCCGATTTTCCCATCTAGACATCAAAATGGCAGAACAACACGGAGGTTGTGACACAGATTCTGGAGCAGAATCTGGATTCTTCCAGATCCTGGCTGTTCCACTTGCTACCTGTGTGACTCGAGGAAGTCACTTAATGTGACTCTACCTCAATTTAATTGTCTACAAAATGGGGATAAAAATATCCTCCTTCATAGGGTTCTAGTAAAGATTAAATGTGATCCTACAGGTAACACACTCAGAACTATGCGATAAATGTTAACTTGTGTTATTACCTGACTATGGTGTTCATCACCTATTCACTACTAAACTGTCCCCTAGAGGTGATCATTGGGCTTTTGCTGTCTCTACAATGATTGGCGTCTAACTCCGTCTCCCCATGATATCAAACTCCTTAGTGGTGGGTGCCCGCTTCCAGTTGCCCAGCACAATTGCCTTTTTACGTGTAAGAACTCCATATTGCCTTACTGCATTACAAAAGTATGGGTGACAGAAAAGACCTTTTATTTTATACCTTTGTCTATCTTTATGCTACTTTTACAAATTTCAAAAGCTGGAGTCATGACAGTATAAAAATAGCTGCTATACTTGACTAATGAAGCAGATGTTAAAGTATCTTCAAATCACATTAAAGCATCTCTTACATAGTTTGCATTACCTAAAAGGAAGGGTTTTGCTTCGACCCAGGCAATGTTTGCTGCTGGTTTGTGCCTTGAAGTTTCTTTTTTTATCTTAGAAAGAACACCAAGTCAAGAACACTAAATGTTCCTGACCTTGTATAAGCAATTAACCCAACTGGATATATAGTCAAATTTGGGCATAAGCTTATGAGTCCTTAGGGATACGAGTAAAGTTAGGTAAGGAAGCAGAGTGGCACAGAGAGATGCAGTTTTTGGCCAAATGTTTTGATTAATCATCCATTATAAACCCAAGAAAGGAAAAAGAATAATTTCCTTAGCAACCACACAGATTAATTTGGTGTTGCTAATGTTAACCTGAAAAACAAGTGCCTGGTACTATCTTTGCGCACTGAGATGTATGGAGAGACACTGTGTCACGTTGGTGATGGGGCCTGTCATCCCTGGAAGTCACATGGTCAATAAGGTCATATCAAGCCATCCATCGAAAAGGGCTGATGGAATTAAAACAGCATTTGGAAAGTATTTCACTGGTCAGCAGCAGCAGAAAATAATGGTCATCTCAGTAAATACCTAAGCTTTCTTCCAAAGGGCTCAAAGGTTCTATTTATACTCAGATAACATAGAAATCTCAAAGCTCTCTACTGTAAACATTCACCCCCAGGCTCAAGCTAAAATAGCACTTGGTCTTAAAAAAATTTGTGCTCTTGGAAGCCACATCGCTATAGCTACTCTTGTTTACTCTGATTATTCCTTAAGATGGGCAACACTGTTGGTACCTATCAGTTACCTACGACTCAAGCCTTATAGACATCGCTCTTTCTTTTTTTAAATTTTCTTTAATGTTTATTTTTGAGAGAGAGAGGCAGAGAGACAGAGCATGAGGAGGGGAGGGTCAGAGAGAGGGAGACACAGAATCCGAAGCAGGCTCCAGGCTCCAAGCTAGCAGCACAGAGCCCGACGCAGGGCTCGAACCCACGAACAGTGAGATCATGACCTGAGCCGAAGTCGGACGCTTAACTGACGGAGCCACCCAGGCGCCCCCAGACATCACTCTTTCATTTCCACTATGTTACCAAGCAAGTATCACCCGGGGTCACCACTTGAGTATGAGGGTATCTCTAACTTTGAGGAACTATAGTATATTACAACATGAACTTGGTTGTCCTGTATATACACGCCCCATGAAGGAGAGAGAGGGACAATTTATTAAACACATAGACATACCATGTTGCAAGCCAGTACTAAGCACTATGTATGTATGTGTACTTTACATAGATTTCACATAGGTGATATGTACATTACATATGTACTGTAAACTACATAATCTATCATGACAGTTGCTCAGTCAAAACTCTTAATGTATCATTCTTGATACCTCTTCTCTTCTGATGCCTCTCTTCTCTTACTCCTCACAATGGATTCACAAGGAAATGTTATCAGCCTTATCTTCATAAGATACCTGCAATCTGATCACATGTCACCACCTCTACTGCCGCTGCTCTGGTCCCATCTGCCACCTTCTCTCACCCAGATTGTTGCACTGGCTTTATAATTGGTTTCCCTGCTTCCACTCTTGCCTCAAAAAAGCCTATTCCAATTAAGCTCCAGAGTGATCCTTTGACAACATAAGATGGGTCAGGTTGCTCCTCTGCTGAGAACCTTCAAATAGCTTCCAGCTCACTCTGTGATCTGTCCCACCTAGTACCTCTTGGACTTCATTTCCTGCTCATCTGCATGCCTCATTCTGTTTTGAGTTTTATGTAAATAGAAGCACAGATTAGTTATTTTTGTGTGTCTGCTCCTTTCTTTCAACATTACAGTGTTTAAGAGATAGTGGTATTGTCCCAGAGCTAGACAAACAGACTAATAGCACAAAAGGAAAGGTCTGGAGTTGTGCCCACATGTACGTGAGAGAGATGAAAAGATACATGAAAAAATTAAAAGAGATAAAGATACATGAAAAGACAGGGACTAGAATTGGCCCACATACACAAGAGTTGGCATGGGAGATCAGTGAGTAAATAACCCACCTACTCAACAACTAACACTGGAATGAATAGTTACTGCTATGGAAAGAAATGAACTTGTATCTCCATTTTCTATCACAAACAAAATCAATTATAGGTAGATACAAGACTCAAAGGCAAAGAGAAAACTAAAACTTAAAAAAGAAAATACAGGTGAAAAGCATCACAACTTCCAGGAGGGGAGGATTTCTTTAAAAAGGTGACAAATAGGGGCGCCTGGGTGGCTCAGTCGGTTAAGCGTCTGACTTTGGCTCAGGTCATGATCTCACGGTTGGTGAGTTTGAGCCCCGCATCGGGCTCTGTGCTGACAGCTCAGAGCCTGGAGCCTGCCTCATATTCTGGGTCTCCCTCTCTCTCTGCCCCTCCCCTGCTTGCACTCTGTCTCTCCCCCTCTCTCTCAAAAATAAATTAAAAACATTAAAAAAAATTGGGGTGCCTGGGTGGCTCAGTCAGTTACGTGTCTCCTCCCTGCTCCTCCCCCTGTCATGTTCGTGCACACTCTCTCTCAAAAATAAACGTTAAAATAATTTAAAAAATTTTTTAATTAAAAAAATAAAAAGGTGACAAAGGCACAAGCAAAGGAAATACATGTTAAATTTAAGCACATTATAATTAAGAATTCATGTTCAATAAATAGACCATAAATGGTAAGAGACAAGCCACAACTAGGGAGAAGGGATTTGTAGTACACATGATTGGCAAGGGATTAATATCCAGAATATAAAGAAAATCCCACAAATCAATGAAAAAAAGAAAAAACCAAACAGGCATTTCAAAAGAAAGGATATATGAATAAAAATCTCCCTGATCCCATCAATAATCTGCTAATTAAAAATGCAATGAGATGGTATTTTATGCCTATTAGATAAACAAAAACTAAAATATCTGACACAGATGATTATTGCTAGAATGTGAAGAACCAAACACTTCTTGAGCTATTAGTGAGTGAGTATATAAATTGGTTCTACCACTTTGGAAAACAACTTCTCATTACCTTGTAAACTAGAAATATGTGTACTCTTATTACCCAGCAGTTTGACTCCCAGGTGTGCTTCCCAGGCCTGTACTCTAGAGAGACTGTTTTTTTTAAGACTTTATTTTTAAGCAATCTCTACACCCAACATGGGACTCAAACCCACAACCCCAAGTCAAAAGTCGCACGCTCCACCATCAGAGCCATCCAGGCACCCCCTAGAGAGACTCTTTCTTATCTGACCCTAGAAATACGTGAAAAATATTCTAAGTACAGTGTAATAGCAAGAAAATAGAAACAACACTATTACCATTGACTGGAGAATGGATGAAAAAACTATAGTATATTAATACACTGGAGGAGGGCACAAAACAACACCTATCTGTACTTCCATTTAAATAAAATGTGTTAGAGTATATAAGCGATGAATCACGGGAATCTACCCCACATTGTACACGCTGTATGTGAGCCAACTTGACAAAAAAAATGTATTAAAAAATAAATAATCCCTTGGGTAAATTCCTAGCAGTGCTATTGCTGGGTCATAGGGTAGATCTATTTTTAATTTTTTGAGGAACCTCCACACTGTTTTCCAAAGCGGCTGCACCAGTTTGCATTCCCACCAACAGTACAAGAGGGTTCCCGTTTCTCCACATCCTCTCTAGCATCTATAGTCTCCTGATTTGTTCATTTCAGCCACTCTGACTGGCGTGAGGTGATATCTCAGTGTGTACCCCAATGTTTATAGCAGCGCTTTCAACAATAACCAAATTATGGAAAGAGCCTAAATGTCCATCAATTAATGAATGGATAAAGAAGTTGTAGTTTATATACACAATGGAATACTACTTGGCAATGAGAAAGAATGAAATATGGCCCTTTGTAGCAACGTGGATGGAACTGGAGAGTGTTATGCTAAGTGAAATAAGTCATATAGAGAAAGACAGATACCATATGTGTTCACTCTTATGTGGATCCTGAGAAACTTGACAGAAGACCATGGGGGAGGGGAAGGAAAAAAAAAAGTTAGGGAGGGAGCCAAATCATAAGAGACTGAAAAACTGAGACTAAACTGGGGGTTGAAGGGGGTGGGCGGGCCGGGAGGGTGGGTGATGGGCATTGAGGAGGGCACCTGTTGGGATGAGCACTGGGTATTGTATGGAAACCAACTTGACAATCAGTTTCATAAAAAAATAAATAAATATAAATAAATAAATAAATAAATAAATAAATAAATAAATAGTGTTAGCATATTAATAAGAGCAGTGAAAATGAAATATATGTGTCAATAATGGGTGACTGCTAAATCTAATGCTGAGTAAAAAAGCAAGTCACTGAAAAATGCACACCGTATAATTCTGCTCATAAAATGTCCCAAAACATGTGAAGTGAAATAAAATTTTGTTTAGAAATGCCTAAAATTCTGATAAAAACATATAGCCAAGTAAAGGAATGATGAAGACAAAATTCAGGATAGTAGTTACCTCTGGGGAGGGTGTGCTACAAAAGGGTTCAGGCAGGGGCACTTGGGGAACTTCAGAGGTTTGGGTCATGTTCTCTTTCTTAGGAAGGGCTGGAGGGTGCATGGATTATTTGATTATTATTTAAACCATATATTCTATATACTCTTTTATGCCTATGATATATTTAATAAAAATATAGTACCCATGAGTTCTAGAACTGTGCTTTCCAATATGATAGTCCTTAGACACGTGTGACTATTTGAAATAAAATTATTTAAAATTAAATAAGATTAAACATTCAATTCCTCAGTCACAATGTCACGGTTCAAAAGCTCAATAACCATATGTGACTTCTGGCTACCATATTGGATATTGCAGATTATTGGCCAGCACTGTTCTAGAACATTTTTATTTCCTTAGTGTTAGATACTGCTTTTATCCACTTTTTATAAAATCAGGCAATTCATTGGCTTTCTGAAGAAAAAAAAATCTCTATAATTCTGTCAATAACAGCAGTAGGAGATGAAGGAAAGATTTACTTCCTATGGATTCTGTTGAACCTCTTGGTTAAAGAAAATTCCATTAACAAATTTGTCAGACTTCATATTCCAGTTCACTTAACTCATCAAATGGCAGCATGAGCCTGATTACTATTCTGCTTCAGGAAGTCAAAGACAGTTTCCATGCAGCCTCTTGTACCAACAAGGTCGTGAGCAGAATTTCATCTGCCAAAAAATTTCATTGTGTGAAGATTTCCAAAGCCATATATCCTCCAAGATAGAATTCATAAGTGGAAAATGGTCTTCTAGAATGAGTGCCATAGGTACTATAGAGAAAAGAGACCTTTGCGTTCTTCCCACCTGTTTTCTAGGGCCTCCCCGAAGCAGGTGTTGATAATCTGCATGGTTCAGATTCTGGTATTCTAGTGTGTGTTTCACCCTGTGCATTAGGAGGGTCAAATACATGGGTGTATTTCTGTTTCCCTTGCCTTCGTGGGGCAGCATCTGGCCTTGGGGTCGGCGTCCTTCCCTTCTTTTCTATCTCCCCCACACTTGGATGTTCTAAACCCTGGCCTCAAATTCCTAATACAGTTTCTGTAAGGGTGGTAAAGTCTTGAAAGTGGGGTTTGGAATTAGGGGAGGGAAGAACACTCCCTCTGCCCTTGGGTCTAAGCCATGGATTCTTATCTAGTTGCCTAGAAAGCTCTGTATTGGAGTATTAGGCACAAGCTCCCTGGGGGGGTGGGGGGGGAGATGCTTTTCTTCCCTTGCCATTGTCCACTGTGGGCACAGTGACTTTGGGGACTTCAAGGAGAAGGGAGGGGCCGAACCAAAATCAGATTCAGTGACACTTTATCCTTTGCTCAAAATTCCATTTAATGGCACTTGAAGCCCCAAAGTCAGCCCCAGAGGTCCTAGGTGAGGATACTTGTGATTCAGAGTTGAATGCAGAGTTAGAAGAGTAGCGGTCATGAGCCTGCTAGCAGCCCACAGCCCTCCTTAAACAGGGGTTTGTCTCACCTTGGGGGTGGTCATCATCCCATCCACACCAGGTGTGGTACGGCAGGAGGCATCGAGTTTCCCTCTGTCCTCACTCAGGGCACTTAGAACGTGCCTGTCCATCCTGGAAAAGTTACATCTGAAAGCCACGGATGTTTGCCTGGTCTGCAGTCCTGAATCCCTAAAGAGAAGAGCCATCTTTAAAAACACCATTTTAACAGCTAAACATTACTTGTAAAGAAAACTCCTTTCATCTGGTTGCTCTACTAACACAGTTTGTTGACCCCAAAACAACGAGTGCCCCTAAATTCATCACAGATATTCACAGCAGTAACAAGAATTATCCCCAAACAATTCCCCTTTTACCAAAGTAATCATAATTCCAGACTCAGCAAAGAGGTCGACTTCCTTCTGTTTTACTAATTAATAAGTCTAGGTTTGTTTTCTTTCCCCCATTATTTTTTGTATTTATTCATTCATTTGTTTATTTGATAACATTCATTGTCTAAGTCACTGGTTTCAAATCTGTGCATTGTGGCCACTCAGGAATTCTAGGTGTTATGCAAAGGGACCCTTTGTTCCCACTGCGCACCAAGAACTGGCTGCATAATGAATACAAATAGGTCTTCCTATATATGGACTACCTTTTTTCAAATGTCTGCAGGTGTTGCCATTAATAAAATACAAAATCATTTAAAACTGTTTCTGAAACGATAGTCATTTTTTTGGCCCTGGTATAAAACACTTTTCTCAACCAACGGATCCTAGAAACGTAGGTAAAGTTATATGATGATCTGGAGATGTTTCTGATTGTATAAAGAGGTCTTCAAACTCCCGGTGTTGGGAAATTCTGGTCTAAGTCACGCAGAGTTGCGTTCTCTGTCACTGCGAATTAACATCTGCCAACAGACTACGTCAGAATATTGCAGGAGCAGAACCTGGGACGGATACCTGGGATGTTAACAAAGGAAAATGAACAAACTCCTCTTTTTGAAACATCCTAGAATACTGCTATTCTTTCCAAACATAAGGAAATAATAGCACCGAGAGGGAGCATGGATGAAAATTCCAGGGATCCCAGGCATCTAGCCATCCAGTCTCACCCAAGCATTCCGTTGTCCTGCTCCTGTCTTTCTGGGTGTTCCTGGATGGAGGCAGTGCCCAGTTAACCCCTTAGCACCCTCACCTTTCAAACAACCCTCTGTTTCTTTTCAGGCTATCCATCTGCCTGGGATTCAAGCTGTAGGAAGACAGGTAGCCAACGACGATTCCTGCAAGGCCCACATGTGCTATGCGCCAGGTGCCTCTGCAGTTCTGGTTAAATAGCCAACGTTAGCTTCTCTTCAATCAGGTGCAGTTGGAATCTGGGGGGCAGCGCAGGGACGAAAACCGGTGACGCACTTGGGCTCCAGGCCCAGGCTCCACAGATACGATGTGATGACTAAGTCACTTCTGGTGAATTTTTCCACAAATTCATTGGAAAAGTAGTTAAAAGTATTATGTGATATGTATCTTTTGCTGAAAGTATGAACAGCAGGGACACACAATTGTCCTAAAATAAATTCCTTTTGTGTAACAATCGCCTTTAGCTCAGTTCCATGTCCACACTTTGTACCTTGGAATTTGGCTCATCAGCTTGCAAAATGCACATTCTGGCTAATAACTGGGAGCAGAAGGGGTGAATCAGAGAATATTCATGACCGGATAAAACAAAGAGACCATGAAAATCCTGTGCCCCTGATGCTAAATCAGTAGTATCAGCTTCCTGTGGAAAACAACATACCTCGATAAGCGGTGGGGAGACTGTAGAGAAGTGGAAGGAGAGTGTGGAGGGAAAGAATCAAACGTCATCACCGTCCATTGCCTCCATCGGTTCTGGTGGACATTTTATAAGGCCAGTTTACATGCTTCCAAATTGGCATAATGATGGCCAGCTTCAGCACAAGGCACACACTCTGCACATAATAAGTACCCGATAAATATTTATTAACAGCCTCTGACCAAATGGAGACCAATTTAGAAGACTGCTTCTGTCCTCTCTGCCGGTTTTCCTCTACTTGATTTCAGCTCTCAGAATTCCTTTAATGAGGTTCGAGACCAAGATTATAGTCGGAAATACTATAAAACCTGCACGTTTTGCCCTGGTATTATGCTCAGAAAACACTATCTTTCCTGGGGGAATACACCACAAATAGCTTTGCCTGTTTCTTCCTCAGGTTTTCTGAACATTCGTTTTTAAAACATTAATTGTAAGAAAAATTAAAAACTGCCCTCATTTAAAAATTACTTTATTGCGCGCATTTCCTCTGAAGAGGTTCAACAATAGGGCTGTAGTTTTACCTACGGTTCATAATAATATTTTACCAGCTGTGCTTGTAAAAGGAGGGCCACACACTCTCCTGGAAGCAGGGGATCTTGTTCAGTGCTATCACTGGAGCCATTTTAGTTCTTCCTTGTTTAGGTTTGGGGAAGTTGGGTCCTAAAAGACTAATAAATCAACACTCAGTGCAACTCTGAAAATATTGGGAGAGGCATCTCATTTCCTCTTCCCAACTTCTAGTATAAATTCCTAATCGGTGGTTCTTAAACTTTCGAATGCGTAAGAATCCCTTGGAAAGCGTGTTAAGGTACAGATTCCTGCACCCACCCCCAGAGCTCTGGTTTAGACTAAGGGGTCGCCTGAGCATCAGAATTTCTAACAAGCTCCCAAGTGACTCTCAGGCTGCTGGTATGCAGGCCACACTTTG
Organism: Herpailurus yagouaroundi; assembly: GCF_014898765.1. Taxonomy (NCBI): domain Eukaryota; kingdom Metazoa; phylum Chordata; class Mammalia; order Carnivora; family Felidae; genus Herpailurus; species Herpailurus yagouaroundi. The sequence continues at coordinate 653,871 of NW_024420490.1, forward strand.
GAGGAGCGCTATTCTAATGACCTGGATGAGTTAATGAAGCCATTTAAAATGCCCAGAAATAGGATGTGTTGAGACCGGCTCCAGTTTGACAAATATGTTGTCATAGCTGATCACCATGACTCATGCCTTCCAGTTCTGTTGTTAAGGCAGCCTGAGAAGTGTGCGTATGTTAGGGGTAGCCTGGGTCTCTACTTTGGGAACTCCTGGGTCAAATGACATTTGAGGTCATTCCAGTAAACCTGTGGAAAAGGGAGAGAGCCCCCAGCAGATCCACTTACCTTCTATGACAGTTTCAAACGCCAGAGCCCAAGGGCAATGGGTGAACCTGTCTCCTTGGGAAAGTGAAATGGGTGGACAGAAAACAAATCACACAAGTTCTTCTGCACACTTGAATTTTGTAGGAGCTTCTCATGCAGAATAGCAGGCTCTCAACAAACCAGGAGGCATGGTTCAAAGGAGAAGTGGTGTCCTTGAGTGTCGTTGAGATGCTTTCGTATCTTCTGAGGGATATACTAAAAATCAGTCCAAGGGAATTGAGTCTTCCTCTGTCTGGCTTATTTCACTTAGCATAACATCCCCTAAGTCCATCTGTGTTATCACAGACAGCAAGATTTTATTCTTTTTATGACCAAGTAACAGTCCATTATGTATCACATCTTCTTTATCCATTCATCCATCGATGGACACTTAGGCTGCTTCCATGTCTTGGCTATTATAAATAGTACTGCTATGAACATCGGGGTGCATATATCTTTCTGAATTACTGTTTTTGTTGCCTTCAGTTTTTTTGAGGAACCTCCATACTGTTTTCCACAGTGGCCGCACCAATTTACATTCCCACAAACAGTGCACGAAGGTTCCCTTTTCTCCACATCCTTGTCAACACTTGTTATCTCTCGCCTTTTTGATATTAGCTATTCTGACAGGTGTGAGGTGATATCTCACCGTGATTTTGATGTGCATTTCCCTCATGATTAGAGATATCGAGCGTCTTTTCATACCATATGATTTCACTTTCATGTGGAATCTAAAAACAAAATAAGCAAACAACCACAACAACAACAAAAAAGAGAGAAACAGGCTTATAAGTGCCAAGAACAAACTGGTGGTTGCCAAAGGGGAGGGGGCTGGAATACGGGCAAAATGGGTGGAGGGGATCAAGGGGTACCCACAAATAAGTCATAAGGCTGAAAAATACAACATAGGGAATATAGTCAATAATATTGTAATACACGAATAGTGAGCATTTTGTAATGTATAGGATGTTGAATCACTGTGTTGTACACCTGAAACTAATTTTTTTAATGTTTTTTTTTATTGTTGAGAGAGAGAGAGAGACAGAGACAGAGTGCGAGCAGGGCAGGGGCAGAGAGAGAGGGAGACACAGAATCCGAAGCAGGGTCCAGGCTCTGAGATGTCAAAACAGAGCCCAACATGGGGCTCGAACCCATGAAACATGAGATCATGACCTGAGCCAAAGTCAGACACTTAACTGACTGAGCCACCCAGGTGCCCCTGAAACTAATTTAATATTATATGTCAATAATACTTCAATGAAAAATTTTAAATGTTAAAAAAAAAGGTATTGAGGACTAAACACCCTAGACACAACATGTAAAGTAACTGTCTAAGGTATGTCAATATCCTTAGTCGCCGGGGAAATGTAAATTAAAACTCCAATAAGATATCACCACACAGCTATGAGAACGGCTTCTACGGTAACCTGACAACACCACATGCTGGTGAGGGTGCTGAGCAAATGGAGCTCTCGTAAAATCCTGATAAGAACTCAAAATGGGCCAGTCATTCTGGAAAACAATTAAGCAGTTGAAGGTAAACAAAACACCAAATACATGAACATTCCTAAGTGATCATCCGAGAGACGTGAAAACTTTTCGTTCATACACAAAGCCATCCATGAAGGTGTACAGAAGCCTTAGAGTGAAAAGAATGCCTTTCAACAGGTGAAGGAATGAACCAATTGTGATCCACACGATGGAATGCTACTAATAATGGAAAGGAATAAACTAAGTCTAAACGAACAACATAGATGAATCCCAAATACATTGTGCCAAATGAGAGAAACCTGTCCAAAAGAGGTTGCATCCTGCCTAATTGACTTGTAAGACATTTAGAGAAAGTAAAATTATGGCGTGATTAGTGGTTTGTCGGGGAAAAAGGTGGGCAACGGGTTGACCAGAAGGGAGCAGCAGGCGGGGATTTGGGGGGACTTTTGCGGTGTAATCCAGAGGGTGGTGGTGGTTACGTGACTCCGTGCATTTGTCGAAACTCACAGAACTTTACACCAAGACAAAAGGGAATTTTGCTGTATGTAAACTGAAAAACATATGAAATAAAAACAATACCTGCTCAGGCTGCACAGACACATACTCTAAGACACACCCATTCTACTTTTTCCTTTATGTCTGAAAGAAATGCACCTGTTTGTTCACTAAAACACATGCATGAAAACGCAGGAATACTATTCTCAATAGTCCAATTCTAAAAACTACTGAAATGTCCGTCATAATAGAACGGATAAATAAAGTGTGCTATGTCAATACAATGGGATGTGCATGGGAAGTAGTAAATTGCAACTACACAGAATAATGCAGTCTCCTCTCATAAACATAATGTTTAATTTTAAGAAGCCAAATATAAAAGTGTATGCACAAGATGATTTCACTTACATGAAATTCAAAAGCAGGCAGAAACTAATTAAGGTGTTAGAAGTCAGGGTACCATTTACCCTTGGTGGTCCGATGACTGAGAGGGGAAAGAGAGGTCCCGCTGGGGTGTTGGTAATGTTCTATTTTTGATCTGGGTGCTGTTGAGAGGGGTGTGTTCTGTTTTGGAAAATTTATTGGACTGTAACCTTATGCAACTTTAGCACGCTTTATGTATGTTATACTTCCACATGGATTTTTTTCCTGGGGACTCAGTTTTGTAAAGGAGCTCCTGCCTCAAAAATAACTGCAACCATTGTGTTGCACAACAAAGAGCAGATCTTGAATGGCATGAGGTTGGTGGGTTGACCAGTAAACTTTTTGCTGGATTTTTTTTTTCTAAATTGAATGGAGTCCATCTTGTTCTAGTTAAAGAAGCTGGTGGGCATGTGACATTTCCCACCCCTCGATACATTTGAGAAAGCTGTTCTATGTTTTTCCATGACTGTATGGTTTCCCAGGACTCAGCACACTCACTGCTAAAGCCAGGAAAGTCCTGGGCAAACCAGATCAGAAGTGGAAGAGACACCCCCCGTTCCCCCTCCTGCTTCTTTTTAGAAAAGAGCAAATCTTCAGAGTCATGTGTCATTGGAGTCATTGCCCTTTGGAAATCACCTGCCCCCACAGAAGCACCCAGATGGGTTTCACGGGGAAACAGAATGGAATTTCCTATAGTTCCTATATTTGAAGAAAACGACTGCGGGTCAGGGCAGCATTTAGAAATTCCCAGTGTTCCAAGGGCGAGGGCCATCATAGCACCTGGCCTTTAATCAAACCTCTGTGTGATCCTTCCTTTCATCTTCTGCGCTCGGCGCAGGGACCTGGTTTCCCGTGTCACCTCAGCTGGCTGCAGTTTCAAGAGCGGTTTCAGGACAAGTGATTAACTGAGTTTCTTTCAAAGTCCTTGCTGGTGGATCAGATTTAGCCAAGGCAATCATGTGTCTCCATACAGTGAGTTCCCTAGTGCCCAGACACAAGGCACAAATGGCACAGTAGCCCTGGAGAATTTTCAGTGTAAGATGGTTTCTCTTTTGATGTTTTTCTTTTATACTTGGTGAACACCACTTAAAAATATTCGGTGTAAGATAATCAAAACTTGTCCCCTTAAGAAAGGACCAAGGCATGGTTCCTTTTTTTTTTTTTAATAGGAGGTATCTTTGCCTTATTTAATAATCATGCTTTTTTGCACTTGTGATTAACAAATGGCCTCAGCATGGAGGAACAGACCAAGTGACTGGGTTCTCCAAACGCTACAGAAGCTTACAATGCAGGCCCTTTTGCTTTTTAACGTGGTATTAATTGTAACGTGGTATTAATTGTGGTATGAGAATTAGAAAAGGGGGAGAGAGAAGAGACAGCGAGAGTGAGAGCAAGGAAATGTTATTGATAACAAGTTTATGGAACACAGAGTACTTATGAAATTTCTGATTATATATGTGTATATATATATATATATATATAACATATATATATTATATATATATACATAGAGAGACAGAGACAGACAGAGACACAGAGAGAGAAAATGAGAGAGATGCAGATATATGACCATATATGACTATCTGTATATTTACACCTCTATTATCCTTACAATGTATACATGATATATACATATGTGTGTACATATATGCTTATTTAATCCTCTCAACAACCTTTGAGTGTGTTATCTGCTTTATAGAGAGAATCTAAGATTGAGAGAGATGAAGCAGTTTGTCTTAAGTACGCACAGAAAACAGAAGAGAAAGGATTTGAATCTCGTTCTGCTTGAGGCCTGGTGCTACCCAGGGGCTTCATGACCACTGTTGGCCGGGGAAATAAAACAGTCTGTTTTTACAAAGGAGGACTCAAGCTGGGGGTTTTCAGGATAATTTTGTTTCAGATCACCCAAGAGAACTATGAAAAAAAAACCATTTTAAAGGCAGAAGTTTGTGAGCCTTTAGGTGCACAGCTATGACGAATCCCGTGTGTCTGGGGAAGAGGAAATAAAGCAGCACGAGGTAAATGCAAGGTCTGCATAGGGCAATTGTCAGGGGGAGAAACGGATGCTCAGGTTGCAGGGGAGAGAGACAATCTTGAACCCTAGATGAGGCATGTTGTCTCAGGTGACCCCAAATTCTACCTCAGCATCAAGGGAGGTGACTGAAACCCAAATGAAGCCATTTTTATAATCTGTTCATGGTTCCATACACCTTGTGCCCTGAGTCTCAACTCCTTGAGGTGACAGCCTTCTCTAAATAAGATGAGCCAAATTAGTGCTGAGTAAATCCCACATATGTGGATTCACCTCAGACGTCATAGCTTGGATTGTTTGTGAACACTCTGATACGTTTTTCCTCCATTTCCAATGCATTTGTCATTACTCTCTGTCCTTGAAATAATTGTATAAACACAGTTATCTCAGCTGTAAGGCAAGCAGAGAGACTGACATTACTATATTTGCTTATAATCTTGGAAATCGGTGATTTAGCCGGTCCCTGCTTTCCGACATTGTCTTCATGGTAGCACCAAATTATTATTAATCCAGTGTATTTCCCATGTGCATTTATTCTGAGGAATTCAAACTGTTTTCTGGAGAGAGACAGCAAGAACTAGGGAGAGGGGCAGAAGGGGGGGACAGAAAGGGGGAGGGAGAGAGAGAGAGAGGTTGAGGACTTCATCCAAGGCTCCATGCTCAATGCAGAGCCCATCATGGGCCTCAGTCCCACGACCCTGAGATCATGATCTGAGCCGAAATCAAGAGTCAGACGCTTAGCTGACCGCACCCCCCAGGGCGCCCTGTTTTCTGGATTCATGATTAATCCTCACAATAAGCGCCAGAGGGATGCGCTGGCACATGTCAGGCCCATTTTACAGATAGAGGATTTGAGCGGCTTAATAAAAGACATGCCATTCACACCCTCAAAGGAATTAGACTCCAGCTCAGCCGTGACCCTGGACCTGCTGGTTCCCAGCTGTTGCTTTCCTTATTAAGGAACGTGGCTTCTCTAGCTTCTACTCTGGTGCTGGTCTTCTGCTGGTTACTAGGCAACTTGACTATCACAGCCTGGGTGCAAAACACCAGAGCATCAAAGTCCTGGAAAAATGAGGCAAATCTTCTCACTGTATGCATGTGAAGTATAGCCGAGCATCACGCCATTCCAGCCAGCGTTAAACAGGGCAAAACAAAAAGCTTTGAAGGGCGACCAAACACTATGCGTCTGATGGATTGGGTTAATTTTAGGCAGATAATTATTATAGGTGTCTTAGAGCACAGAAGAGGAAAATAAAGCACAGCTGCTTGCTCTACAGAGCTCAGAGCCCAAGGCACTCAAATAAATACTTGTACCACATGGAAAGATGATGTAAGGGGGATGATGAGGGGTCAAGACAGAAGAGAGAAATCATCGGATAACCAGGGCGACTTGATCTTAGCTTCTCTGAGCTAAGTAGTAGCATGGTGATTTCAAAACAGGAAAGCAAAAAGGTGAAGGTGGAGAGGGCAAATTACCCCAGCTACTTATTTCTGAAACATACAAAAAGATTCCTCATATGAGTTAGGGAAGGAGAACGGGCTCTGTGCAGTTGTTTATAATTCTCAGGGCGCAGGTCCACGTGGGCCTGGGTATGTGCAATGGGTTCTGTTCTTGAGGACAGAGAAGGGTGTGAGATGTGGTCCCTGGCTTTGCAAACAAGAGCAGAGCCGCATGCCTCCTGCACAGCCCTCAGATGGAGTGAGGGAGGCAGGCTGGGCCTCCAGCTTCCCACCAGGCCTGAGATGTGTTCTGGGAGCATTTTCATTCCATTCTGTTTAATGGGGGGGGGGGGCGCATTTTGGCCAGACCTAAAAAGTAAGTAGTTCAAGTTTTCTTCGTTTTTAAAAGCGTCGCTACTATTACTAACAATTGTGTGGGGTCAATCGATCCCTGAGATATAGTCCACACCCTGCCCCGCATGCTCCCTTCCCCCACCTGCCATCAACCTCACAGCTAGGCAGAACTCTGTCAAAATGAGTCCCTTCAGAACCCTCTGATTCCATGTGGTTCCGCTCAGGGAGGCGGTCTTACCCAGCAATATCATCCTGATGGGCCAAGGGATTACAGGTCAAGTATAGCTCTAATGTCAACACTAGCCAACAGCTTATGCTCTCTCAGGGAAGAAGGTGCTGCTGGTTTCATTTCTTCAGAGTTGTAGCTAATGCAATAAGCCTTGAAAAGAATTTCTGTAAATATTGGAAGAAGGTCATATTATCCTGATTTGCACATGATATGATGCTTTCTTAGAAAACCTAATAGGTGCAATTAAAAAGTAAATTACTGGATCACAAGTAAAATAGTTTAGTGATGTACCAGTTACCAGGAAAAATACTTTAAAAATCCATTCATTTACTAGTAGAAACCAGACAGAAATGGAACCGTGGGGGGAAATACCACACACACATCCTATTAGTAATGGAGACAAAAACTACAAAATAGGAAAAAATTTAACAAAAAAGTATAAGATTTGAGAGAGATACATTTTACCGAGGGACATAAAACATGACCCAAATAAATGTAGAGACATATCATGCTCCTAGATAGAAAGTCTTAATGTAATAAATATGTTAATCAATTTCAAATAAATAAATTGCACGTAATTTCCATCAGAAACACAACAGACTTTCTTTTTAAATAGAAAACAATGGCTTAAGAAAATATAAGAAAGCAGAGTATGCAAAATTGCCAAGAATGGTTTTGAAAAGCTGGAAAATAAGGAGAGATTTATCCTCTCTGCTATTAAAATTAAAAACTATTGTGTTCCAGAATCTTCGTCGCAGCGTCTGCTTCTGGGGAACCCACTATGACACAGTTATGATCGGTCTGTCACTCAACCGCATTTTAATGGGGATGTCAGAATTCAGTGACAACAGTGAGCTTTTTATACAGATAAAGGAATATAAAAAGTAAGTGGGTTTAAGGTTTTTAAAGCTGCACATTATGGCCAGTTGGGTCTCAGGTGGGCTATGGATCCAGAAAGCAGTCCTCCTGATCCCTTTCCCATTGTCTCATGCCTTTCAGGTTTGCTATTAAAACATTTGCCTTCATGACCTGGTCCTCTTCCTTGGCTGGATCATTTGGCTTGCTTCTCATCCAGCATGACTCCTCCCTGTCTTACTTGTAATTCTGTTACTTGGCACCCCTCCCAGTGCTTTGTTCTGGCTTGGCCACCTTTATGCTCCACTTGGCTTTGGCCCAAGATCCAGCATTTTTCTCCCTTGCTCCATCCTTGTAGGCAGTTCCAGAATTCCAGATTTAGTCACAGCCTCATTTGCAATTGTACTACTCGCTCCTTGAAGAACACTGTATCCAGTGGACTATGAGAAGTGGCTACCCTCCGAATGATTTAGAGTCCGGGGCCAGGCATTGAGACTGTAGTTGTATTAGTTTGCGAGGGCTGCCATAACAAAGGACCACAGCCCAAGTGGCTTACACAACAGAAATCTATTTCCATACAGTTCTGAAAGCCAGAAGGCTAAGATCAAGGTGTTAGCACGGCTGGCTTCTCCTGAGGGCCTCTGTTCTTGACTTGCAGACGGTCATCTCCTTCCCGTGTCTTCACGCTGTCTTTCCTTTGTGCACATCAGTGTCCTGATCTCCTCTTCTTATAAGGACACAAGTCATTCTGGACTATGGCCAACCCTAATGATCTCATTCAACTTTAATTACCTCTTTAAAACCCCTGTCTCCAATACACTCACGTTCTGAGGTACCGTGGGGGACAACTTCACCATACGAATTTTGTGGGGGCACAATTCAGCTCACAACAATGGTCAAATACCTGGGTTCAAATATGTATTCACCTTATTGTAGCTGAGAGACTTTGAGCAACTTCTTTCACTTCTTTGGGCTTCCATAAAATGAAGAAAGTAAGTGTCTGCCTCATAGGACTGGTGTGAGGATTAAATAAAATAATATATGTAAAGTGCCTGATTCACAGTAAGCACTCAGTAAAAGTTAGTGGTTTTTGGTTTCTTTGAGGCCCCAACACCAACACTGAATTCAATGCAAATGCACATACAATTTTGCAGACATAAAAACATGCAAATGTGAGGTTTTTATTCAGTTGCTTATGTGCCCAACAAGTATTTGTTGAGCACATACACTATATAGTCGATACTCATTATTTGCAGTAGTGATGTTCTATAAGGGTCACCGTGAACACTGAATTAGCGAATATTGAAACACTGCTCCTAGGGAAAATACAGGGTTAGGCTTCTGAGAGTCTCTGACCACAACATTTTTGCTAACTAACCAATACATAACTTTAGTCTTATGTATATTTTGGTTTCAATGTATATTGTTGGTTCCTTAATATTGGCCTCATTGACAACCTCATTATAACTCATGCCTGAACAAAGCTTACCTAACCCATGCATTTTCTCCATAAAGCACATCACCATCTTCTTGTATTTGGCAACACTAGACAGCGCCTCAGCATTATACTTGGAGGCCATTGTAAATTTCGAAATCACCAATGAAAAGCACAAAAAATGTAAGAAGGTGGCGCTAAGTTGGCTGGGAAATGTACGCTTGTTTATAGTGTGAGAGCTAAAAACAAGTAGGTGAAACTCTGTCTTATTTAACCTCAGCTGGAAGCATGCATGTGCTTTGGGAGACTAAAAATTTTTTGGTGCCTTTCACATGCCCACAAATGACCATGAGAGTTCTGTGGGTATTGATTTGGGGGTGACAAATCAATGTTAGTGAATTTCCAAACATGGAACCTGCAAACAATGAGGATTAACTGTAGGTCAGGCTCTGTATTAGGTTCTAGGGCACACTTCAAGAACAAGGCAGATTCTTCAGTGATGCTTACGGTATAGCAGGGGACAGAATGTTAGGGTGACTCAAAGTCTTTGCAGGAATGTTCAGATTCTTTGACTCCTCTGGGAAGGAAGAGGATTCTAAGCATCTGCCTCCCGAAGGACCTCTACCATCACTGTATTTGCTGAATGATGAGTATCTCTTTCCAGAGGGCGCCATAATCAGGGTAAGACCTTACTGAGGTCCAAGCTGAGTTATGTAGTGTGTCACCATTTCCTTGTGTGTCCTGTGTCCCCAGGAAATGCTCGTACTTGACTAACATGGGATTTACATTCTCCCTCCAACTCAAACAGTTCCTGGCTGCAACACTTTCCCTCTCCAGTGTGGCTGTGGCTCACCTCCTTTTGGTGCTCTCTGCAATGCCAACAGCCCACATTCTGCAAGGAGGCAGCATGGGGGGCAGTGGACACATCTCTGATCTGGGATTCACATGGCCTTGTTCTACTCCCCACTGTGCCTCTGAGCTTTAAAACAGGGATTCTAGACTTTGGCTGTGTATGAGAATCACCTGGAGTGGGGGTTAAAAAAAACATCAAAGCCAGGTTCCATCTCTGGCCAATCAGATGGGCTCTGGAGGTGGGACACAGGGAGCCCTATTATCTAAAGCTCCCAGATGGATTTCATGTGCAGCCAAGGTGGAGAACCACTACTTTGATTGCCCTGAGTCTCACTTTCCTCATCTGTATAAAAAGATATCAGTATCTGATGAGTCCCAAGATAACATGCTCTGAGCTACAATCCTAAATTCTATTTTAAAATTACGAGGGTACTTCCCTGTCCAGTCCTTCTTCCACTGATGTACCTACTATAGGAAATATGTTGACTAACAGAATTTCTTTCCCATAGCATGTTTACAACATCATTGATGTCTGTCCCCCCATTTGTAAGTTTGGAAGGAAGTAAAGTGATTTTTCCCCTCCAAACAAACAAAAAACAAGAGACAAAAATATAACTCACTATTTACTAAATGGAAAGAAAAGCACCATAATCTTTCACATACTAGCTGAACTTGAATCCTCCATGGCATGAATTTCACTGCCATCTCATGTCTGTAATCACATCCCTTGAGCACTTAGGTCTGAGTGCCTTCGCTGCAGCTGGAGAGAGCAGGACATACACAGGGTTTAACCAACCCATTTTTTTTTTCTGTTTGTTTTTGAAAAAGAACATGTCTGGAACTCTGGAAAATAGTTCAGATCAGAATCTACGAAGTAAGCCTAGAATAGATTTGAGTGGGCAGATGAGCAGAGCAGAGGCCACAAGGCTCTCCCCACAGGCCAAATGCTGAGTGAAGTAACAGGAACACTTTGGCAGAGTTCTCCTCAAATGAGACACTAAAATTCCACGCTTGAGTTCCTTAACAAAACCCTCCTTGGATGATAGGCAGCAAATCTTCTGAAGGTAAAACTAAGTGGCAAGAATAATTTAGATATACTGATCAGCAGTGGTCTAAAGATACCCTTTCTAGCTGTTGGGAAAATTGAGTTTTAAAAAGTTATTCCCTGCTAATTTGATAGGTCTTGATACTCAGTTCATAGACTGCATGGAAGACAAGACATACAGTTGACCTCCACCAACCCAAAGGTGAGGCTTTTCAAAACTGTCAGCAGTGAGGAGAAAAGATGACAGAAAGAAACTCTGACAAAAATCTGAATTTTGGGTCTAGGAACTTCCAGAAGTTTGGCAGGACTGAGCTGAAAAGTCGCCAGCAGTTATTACAATTCACATGGAGGGCAAGTGACACTCAGTGAAAACAACTACATGTGATCGGATCTCAGAAGGGGAAAAATGAGGGGTAGATGGAGTGTGCTGTCCATGGTGGAAAAAAAAACCCAAACAGAAAGAATGCTTCTACACAGGTATGAATTGGAAACCATGGCATCATCTCAAAGATCAGGCTCCAAAGGTTGAAGGACTCTGAGAATCTAAAGTGATACAGAAGGTTACTCAGGATTCCAGCAACAAAGACAGAGTGGTTAGTAAGGAAAGATCTGGAGATTAGAGCTTCCTTATTGAGTGACCAACTGTCCTGGTTGGTGTGGGACTCTCAAAATTCTGCACCCAGGGCAACCTCTCAGACCTGGGAAAACAGAGATGGCAGGTTACCCTATGGCTATATAATCCTGAGCCAAGACCAGACATTTTTCTGAGTAAGAGGAGGCTTATTCTAAAGATTACAAAAGGATACAGCTTATTGAGGGAAAATGCCAAAGAAGGGCTAGGGAATCAAGAATGCTCCTTATAGCCACCATATCTAGCCATGGGATCTTCTAAATGTCCTTTCATCACTTGAGACTTCAGTTTCTTTGTGTACGAAATGATCTGCTATTAGAGCAATGACTTTCAATCATTTTTATTTTCCCCTTTGAAAAGCAGCAGACTCCTTTCTTCAAATGAAATCTTACCCAGAAAGGAATACATACACGAGATAAAGCAGAGCCACTGGGTTGAAGGCAGGTGGGGAGACCTATAATCCTAACCACTCTGCTGTACACTCAAGCTTCCCCCACTCTGTGCCCAGGCAGCCTCTGAGGCATCTGCACCAAACCTATACAGCTCTTAAGAACAGACTTTTAAAACCACCAGCTGGATGATCTTCAAGTTCTCTCTGGGTCAGAAATCCCATGATGCCTTGGCCATCTGCAACATTATCACTGTTCTTCAGAACTGGATTAGCTGCCCCTATTTTCAGAGTCCTGGCCTCAATATCTCTCCCTCTCTCCAACACACATACTACTCAGAACACAGTCAGGGGACCAGTGTGGTTGGGCTTCGCTTATCCTCAAAGTCAAAAGGATGCAGTGGAAACATACTGAAATGATCATGCCTGGGTTATGGGTGACTGATTTCTGGTAGTGTGTGCATGTATATGTGTTTTCATGCATTTTCTACAATTTGGATGTAATACTTATTTGATCTTGAGCCAAACCCAGGGGCTTGGACATTATTTGGCCTCGTTGACTCCATTTGACCTACCACTCCCCCTGTTCAGAGACTCTTTCTCTTGGCTCCTCCCTTTTGCCTTGCATCCCTGCTTTGACACTGCACTTTTTTCCAGTTTCTCCTATATAATTTTCTACCTTGCATTTATTCCTCCTACTTTAGCTTCCAGTGTGAATTTCTACCATTAGCTTTAATGCCTGTTGCTCCCAGGGGACAGTTGACCCAGCCCTAAGGTGCCACACTGTTTCCTGTGCATCTCCCTAGGAGCTAATTCCCTGGCTAAGTCTTCTCTCCCTGAACATAGCTTAGTAATCATCCTGTGCCCAACTCCTGGCCTTGGTGTGTGTAGGGGGATCTACTCCCAGTTCTGTTGACCTCACAGGATGTGCTTTCTTATGAAGAGAATGTTGTGATAAAGAGGAGACAAGTCCTTTAATTTGATGACCCTGGATGGTCTCATAGTCATTTGGTCTCCCTCAAGATAAAGACCCTCCAACTGAGCCTGAAACTATGACAAAGGATGTGTTCCTCCCTTTACCATGTATGGCAAAGCTTTATGGATATTAATGACCCTATCACCTTAAAAGGATCAGGACCACTGAGTTATAGTGAGACCCAGAGAGTACATCAGAAGGTGATGGAAGAATCAGGTGACTGCTGTTAATAAAGAACATCTTTGGTTGCTTTAGGAAAAAGGAATGTTTAATCAAAGCAAAACCCTTTATTCCAGTTTTTTATTGGGGTAGTTGCTTACAAGGAACACTCCATGGGGCAGCAGCCAACCCAGTTTCAACCATTCCTATCTTCAATTACCTAGTACCTGCTTGTGCCTGACCTGGTTCTCCTGGTTTTTTGCTTTCAGCATTAATTTATGACCTCGGACTATCAGATCTGATTCTTCCTGACGTCATTCTTCTGTCAATAACCTTGCACATTACAAACTATCCAACCTTGCTACTTACTGCTCCTTAAGAAAAGATGGTGGTGGATAAATGTGAGTCAGGTAGAAACATTCCACCACTGATTTATTTCGTGACTTTCAGCTGATTACCTGAACTCTCTCAACCTCATTTTTTCGTCTGCAAAACAAGAAAGGATTGCCTCACAGGACTGTTGTAAAGACTAAATTATGACATTTGTAAAATATTTGGCATAATATCTCCCCCTTAAAAGGTAATGACTATTGGAACAGGGCTACTCAGAGTATGCTTCATGGACCAATGCTAATTGTTCAATACTGGTCTATCATGAAGAAAAAAAAAGGTACAGAAATTGAGAGTTACCATTTAGAAAATTTTAGACTGGTAATTTTCTTAAAACAACACCACCACCACCACCACCACCAACAACAAACTAGTCCTTTCCCAAAGATAGTTAGAGAAGAACTGCTATAAATGGAATGGGCCCTAGTTGGGAAATGTCTGATGTACAGTTTAGCATGTAAGAAATATTACACGAGCTCTCCCTTTTCTGCTGGCCAATTACCTTTGGTTTTGTTAATCCTTGAAAGTTCTCCAATCACATCATCACATTCATGAAAGACCTCCTTCCCTTTTCTGCTCATCTGTTGGTGTCTGTTAAGGAAACACAAATTAACGTTAACATTTGTTCAAAACATAACTCAGAAAATCTGTTTCAAAAGCATGCAGGACGCATTCCAAAACCAACTGGCATTTCTGATTTGTTACCCGTGCCATTTCCCAAAGCTGTCAGTGGATAATTAAAAGTCAGAGGGGAAATTTCATTCTTTTCATGTTAAGGTATAGTGGCTATAGTAGAAAGAAAACATTAACATTTTCAGGGAAGGAGGGGAAGAGTGCTTCATTAAATCTAAAGAAAACAATCAATTCTAGGCGTATGCTGTGGTCACTTTATCCATTAGCTTCAGGACAAGAGCGGCATTTGGAGCAGTCTTTTCAAGGCATTGGCACCAGGCCATTCCTGAAGCACACAGTCATTATGGAGACATTTAATTAGTGCATTTTGCATGATTGCCTATGGACACAGGAGGGGCAATGTGGCATCTAGCCCTTTTAGGGTCAATTGATGGCTGGAGAGAAGGCCAGCCTACAAAGTCATGATAAATTCTATGAGGTTAGGAAGTTCATATTACTTCCATTTTTAACATCTCACATGCCCAGAATGGGGCCTGGAACACAGTAGACACTCAAAATAATATTTGCTGAATGAATAAATGACTTCGAAGTCACCCAAATTAGAATACCTCTAGAAACCTTGCTCCATTGCTGGTTCAGTCCAGCATGCCTGGTCCCAGTAAATGATGAACCAGAATTCAAACACAGAGCTGTCCAACTCCAGAGTTCAATGCGCATTCTACTACAGCATGTTGCAGAGATGACACCAGAAACAAATGCCATGCCCTGCATAACTGGGGTGGCTCCAGAATGCCCGATCTGGGCCACCCCCTCCCCAGACTCCATGGGGTGGAGTTACCCCTCACTTCTCTCACGTTTCTCTAAAGACAGACACAGATGGTGCCTCTTAAGCTTACTACCAGGAAAATAAAATTGGACTCTTCTCCTGTGGGCAAATAAGTCCTCCCTCTCTCTATCATCATCTGCAGAATGTGTTCTGGCCATGTCTTAAAGAACCCAAGCTGGCCTTGGGGGTACAAAAAGAGACATTGCTGTAATAGATTGAAGTATAAAGCCAAAATGGAATCTGACTCTAAAAATCCATTCCAGTCTCATCTTTATCTTTCTTGAACCAACAGCCTTGGGTATTATATGACCCCTGAGCCTCCTTCACTTGATTTTTTTTAATACAATAAAACAACTAACAATAGTGTTTAGTTTAAGTAAATGTGATAGCACTTTCCAAGTAAATTGACCTCCTTTCTTTCATCAGCCAAAACAATTTTAAGATGAGCTTTGTATTGTGCCCTGAAGGATGCAAAATTCATACTATTATATTCAGAGAGCAAAGAACTTTCAGACTCATAAACTCAGAGTCCTTTGATTTGTCATCAATAATCTAATTTAGTGGCTTTATACAGGAGGGCTTGGGACTTAAAGGGTTATAAGAATTGGATCCAGGAGAAATATAGGGATGAAAGCATTGGTTAAAATGGAAAGTAAATAAGGAAGGCTCAAAAGGAGGAGAAGCAAATCAAGAAATAATGAATTTAAAATTTCAAATCCAGCTCCCAGCTAAAGCCTCTTCCTGGACTAAAAGCTATGAGAAGTATGAAGAATGGATTTCTGTGTCATCTTTAGGTGAAATATGCCTTACACTTAACTAAATAATTATATGTGAATTTAACAAAGTACAAAGTCATGATAGAGCAGAGCAAATATGCACTAAAGGTGATATGGAAGAAGAGAAAATAATGTTCAATCACAACTTGCAAAACAGGAAGGTGAAAAATAATAGAAGAGGGGGTTAAAGGACAGAGAGGAGTTTGGACATGATCTCATGAGAAACGGTGGCTTGTATGGGAAGGGGTCCTAGGTTTGTATGGGAAGAGAGGGTGTGCTCGAATGGTTTAATTGAAGAGGGTCTACTAAAGGGACTATTTACAGAGGTCTGTGGTCAGAATTAAAGGAAGCAAACTAGGAATGGTAAAATACCCAAGAGCCAACAACAACAGGAAGCTGTTACCATCCTAGGCCTGAAGTTTCAAGAGTAGAGACATTACTGAAAACTGAGAAGAGCTGTAGCAGTAAGAGAGCACAACCTTCCAGGAACTGTGGCCGTTCTGTCTGTCTACATCCTTTAATTGATATAAGTGATACATTTTTATTGGTTTTTATTTTTGTGTTATAATTTCAGTTTTTAGTGTTTCTTTCCCTGTATTTTCTTTTTTTGGTGCTACAAAAGTTAAATTTGAAACATCTATCCATTTTTTAAAAATTGAGGTATAAATGACATACAACATTCTATTAGTTTCAAATGTTCAGCATAATAATCCAGTATTTGTATACATTGAGGAACGATCACCACAATAAGTCTAGTTAACATCTGTCACCATACATAGCTATAAAGAATTCCTTTCTTGTGATAAGAACTTTTAAGATCTATTCTCTTAGCAATTTTCAAATATGCAATACAGTATTATTAACTATAGTCATCATGTTGTACATTACATCATCATGACTTATTTATTTTATAATTGGCAGTTTGTACCTTTCAACTCTCTTCAACCCATTTTGCCCATTCCCCACCCCTTGCCCCTGGCAACCACCAGTCTGTTCTCTGTATCTATAAGCTTTATTTTTAACTTTACATATAAGTGAGATAATACAGTACTTGTCCTTTTCTGTTTGACTTACTTCATTAGTGTAATGCCCTTAGGGTCCATCAGTGTTGTCACAAATAGGAAGATTTTATTCTTTTTTATGGCTGAATAATAGTCCACTGAATATTTTCTATCCATTTAAAAATTGAGATACCATTCTCACATCATAAAATTCACCCTTTTCATATGTACAATTAAATAGTCTTAGTATATTTGCAAAATTTTTCAACCACCACCATCGAAGTCAAGAACATTTTTATCACCCACCAAAACCCCATATTCATTAGCAATCACTCCCCATTTTCTTCTCCCTCAAGTCACTAAAAACCACCAATCTATTTTGTATCTCTTTGAATTTGGCTTTCAACAGAAGAACAAAACCGCTACCAAATTTCTGCTTAGCTGGGAGGGAGTTGATGAAATAAATACTCCAACTTCTCCTTCCCTCCCAACTCTGATCTCCTGCTGGTCCCTCCTACTTGGTGAAATAAACTGGAAGCCAAATGTCAATAAAGCCTCAGTTGTGCAGCCCATTGACGTCAGCCTCCAGAGGCATAAAGCAGGATGAAGGGAGGAGAGGGAATCTGGAGGGACATACAGGGAAAACAGAGTGCCCAAAGGCCCTATAAATTCTTGATGAGAAGATGCTGAGAAGAGAATGTATTGACAGAACTGGAAAGGAGAGGGAGTGTGCAATCCTGGTGCAAGGACCTGTGACTCCATGGTGAAAAAATACACTCCTGGGAATAATGGGTCTAATTAACATAGCAGAATCAAGGGGTCTGAAGTTCACAGTAAGATTGTTTACAATGTCCTTATGTAACAAAAGATTAATCATGGCATCCTTTCATTTTAATTTTTAAGTGGCTTCTGGAGACCCAAGAAAATGATTCATCATCCATTATTCATATTTCATTTTCATTCTTATCTGTATTATTGTGACTTTGTATACATGACATTGAGAATTGCATCCATCCTTTATGTACCCTATAAATAAATATAAAAGCTTATTTCCTATTATATGATGGGAGCCTGTACAACTACATTTATCTAGTATTTACTTAAAAACTGATTTAGTTTTGCAGTATAATTTGGCCTTATCTTCAAGGCATTATAGGCCATAACAAAAATAGTTTTCCTTAAAAGGAGAAAGATGAATGGTTACTCAATTGTTTCAGTCTCTTGAGTTGATTACATTTCTTGGTGCGCTGGTCAAGAAGCAAACAAAACTCGATATTTTCCAGAGTCAGTCTTATGGTTACATTAAATTATCTTTAGCTACCTTTAAAATTTTTTCTCTGACGAGACCTTTCCTTTATGTCAACTGAATTCTCCCCCCCCTCATATTTAGCAATTTATCCAAGTCATGTGGCATGACTATTAAACATACTTTTTATTATTAAAATTAGTAACTTAATATTTGAATTAGGTTTTCTTTCCAGAAGCTCATGTGATTGCCCATCTGAAAAATAATAGGATCTTGTTTTCTTCATCCATATATTTTGCATATATTATTCATTACCATTGAAAATTACGTTTCTCTTTTTTCTATTTTCCTAACTCAATGTGAATGCTGAATACAAATAATAATCCTCTTCTTAGAATTAAGGAAATGAGTAAGGAGGCTATTACATAAATAGTTTCATGTGATTGTGATAATGAAAGCATTTATTCAAGAATAACAACTTACATTTATTGGAGTCCTTGAAGTTTATATAGCCCTGTAACCCATGTCATTGGTTCCTTCCTACAATCAGGAGTGGTAGACAGGGAAGATGAAATTATCTCCCGTTTTACTGAAGGGAAAACTAAAGCTCACAGAATTAGTAATTTGCCTAAGACTGTAGAACTAGTAAGTAAGGGTGCCAGAACTTGAATATACATCTTCTAAAATTTCAAATAATATCATGTGCCACAGATGCATAAGCCTGGGGGGGGGGAGGGAGTAGGTTTATGACAGACCCACATGTTTTTAAAAAATATCTGTTGATGGAGATTCTACCCATTTCTTCTTTGCCTGGTCCAACAGCCAACCATCTGGCAAAAATTCCCATCATTTATATATCCTAGACCCATGGCCCCCATATGGTTGCCCTGAAAGGAAATAATGAAAGGTAATCTGCTGGTTTGGCATATTTTAGAAAATGGACTTTATATTCTTGAAGGCAACAATTAAATTGTCCTTTCATGTTCTCATATAAAGTGAACTAATCCCAACATCTTGGTCTCTGAGAACCTGGTGGTGGGGGTGGGGAGAGGGAGACAGAGAGAGAATGCCTTTGATTCTCAAGTTGAAGGTATTAATTCTATTTAACTTTTTTTTTTTTTTGTAGCATTTAAAAACTTGTCAGGATGACCCTCTGGCCTTCTACTCCTTCTATTATTCTCTTTGCTCATCTTCACCTTCCTTGATTTTTCTTTTTGCTCTATCCTAATGTGGTATCATAGTGTAGCTTTAATCAGATTGATCTGGGTACTATTCCCGGTTTTCAGTAGTAAGATTTTATTTTTTGCCTTACAACCTACTTTTGCCTGAAATTAATATACACTATTACCTGTTCTTGTTTACCTATTTGTGTAGCAATTACTATGCTCACTTTTTCTTTCATCTTACACCTTCCTTCTGGAGTCATTTTCCTTTTTCCTGAAATAGTCTTTCACTCTAAGTTTCATTTTTCTTTTATTCCTTTCCAGATGTTTCATTGTTAGTAAACATTCTCAGTTTTGTTTGTCTGGAAATATATTAATTTCACTTTTGTTTTTGTAACAATTTGCAGATATATAATTCTATGTTGACAGTTATAGTCCCTTAGTATACTGAAAAATTCATTTCATCATCTTCTTTTCCTTTTATTATTGCTAAGAATTCAGCTGTCCATCTAATTATTGTCACTTAATATTTTTAAAAATTGATTTATGACTAATCTCAAGGTCTTTTCCTTGCTCTTTAGTATCTTTAGTTTCACTTTAAGTACAATTTATTTAGGTGTGGTAATCTTTCCATGTATTTTTCTTGGACATCATCACAGTTTCTAATTCTGATGATTCAAGTTTTTCATCAATTCTGAAAAATTTTAGCCATTGCCTTTTCAAAAATCACTGCTCCTAAGATCTATTATTTCTTTGAAACTCCTACTTGACATGTATTAGATCTTCATTCACTATCTTCCATGTATCTTCCCTTTCATGTTTTCAAATTCTTTGTTTCTTTGTGCTGTTTTCTAGATAACACTTTTGGCCTATCTTCCACTTCAATAGTTATCTCATAACTTAAATTTAAAAGAATATTTAAAGGGCTCATTGGCTTTTAAGTATAAATTATAATTTTCATTTCCTGATATTCTACTTTGCTCTTTTAGAGTCACTTATTTCTTACTCACTTTTTGCTTCTGTAATCGTTAAACATAATTAATACTTTTATTCTAAGTCTGATAATTCTAATATCTGAAGTGTTTGAGTGTCTTACTCTATTTCTAATTGCTTCTCCTGGATCTTACTTACGCATACCTTGTTTTGTCATATGTTCTGTGATTTGTGTTTGCAAATCACATCCAGTATAACTTTAGCTGAAGGCAAACTTTAACATGTGTATTGGAATTTGTTTCCCCCAAGCAGATTAGCATTGCTTCAACCAGAGATACTTGAAGTCGCCAACTTAGAACAACTTTAAATAAATTCTTGGTTTGAGCTGTTTGGATTGTAGAGTTAGGATCACAATCCTATATGATGTTTTCCCATGGTTACAAACTCTCAGATACGTTTAAGCTCCATTTAAAGTCAAGTTTTTGATAGGCAAATGTTTCTGTGCTATCTCTCCTTTTGTATGGCTTGGACAGAGAGTCTCCAAATACACTATCTACTTGCTGGGCTCAAGGCTTTCTATCTTAGTCTCCCTGCCCGCTCCACACCCCACCCCACCCAAGCTGCCATTAGAATTGAAGCTATTAGTCTTGAGGATCAAAAGATATTCCAGAGTAGCTCCTGTCTTCAGCATTTGAATTTTATGCTCTTGTTTTGGATCTCTGAGAGTTTTTTTTAATGTTTATTTATTGAGAGAGTGAGAGAGAAAGAGAGAGAGAGAGCACATGAAAGCGGGGAGGGGCAGAGAGAGGGGGAGAGGAAGAGAATCCTAAGCAGGATCCATGAAATCAGCATAGAGCCCGATGTGGGCCTAGAGCTCATGAACTGTGAGATTATGACCTGAGCTGAAATCAAGAGTTGGATGCTTAATTGAGCCACCCAGGTGCCCCTCTGAGAATTTGTTTTAGTTCATGGCCAGTTCGACGTTGCCTTTAAAAACACATTTTATCCACAAACTGTAGGTGTTTTATATTGAGAAATTTTTTAGTCTATCTAATCTTATTTATTGCTTGAATTAGAAGATAACGCAGCACTCTGCAAATATTAATACTAGTAATCCTTTGACGTGGCTATTGTAGTTAATCCTCAAAGACTATTGCCCAATGAACCATACTTTCTAGTATCCACACCCTAGAGAAGTCTCCTTCCATACGGAAATGAGCTGGCCATGTGTAAACACTAAAATGCAGCAGGAGTGACACAACATGACTTCTAAGCCTATGTCATAAGAATCCTTGCAGCAGCATCTTCCTTGTTATCTTGGAATTGGAATGCTCACTGTTGGGACATACCTTTCATAACCCAGGCACCAAAGTGGAAGAAACCCAAGCCTCAAGGAAAGGCCATGGGTAGGTCTTTTGGTTAACCATTCCAGCCGAGTTCCCATCCAGTATCCAACAGCCAATATCAAATACCAATCATGTGAGGAAGCCATCTTGGAAGACTGACCCAACTGAGTCCTCAGACAACTAACTTAAGCCTGAGCTTCCATATAATATCTTGAGAGATCCCAAAGAAGAATGTCCAGATGAACCCATTCAACCTATGGAACCTTGAGAGATAGTAATAAATTGTTCTTTTAAATTTTTTTAATGTTTATTTTTGAGACAGAGAGAGAGAGAGAGCATGAACAGGGGAGGGTCAGAGAAAGAGGGAGACACAGAATCTGAAACAGGCTCCAGGCTCTGAGCTGTCAGCACAGAGCCCGACATGGGGCTTGAACTCACCGACCGCGAGATCATGACCTGAGCCGAAGTCGGACGCTTAACCGACTGAGCCACCCAGGTGCCCCAATAAATTGTTCTTTTAAACCATAAAAATTTTGGGGTAGTTTATTACAGTCATACATTACCTGAACAACAGTCAAGTCTTTTTGGATTAGAAGCCATTTTGCCTCTTTGAAGTGACTGCAAATCTATGCTCTGATATGCTATATTTATATTATAGGGCATTTTAATTTCCAAATTCTTAGAAGGGGGGCAGGTAATTCTTGTTTCCATATATGATCTACACATACCATTTAACACCTATGTGTATGACAGCCACATAGATAATTAAAATAGACAATATTTACTGTAGCTATTGGGGCACCTGGGTGGCTCAGTTGGTTAAGCATCTGATTTCGGCTCAGGTCATGATCTCACAGCTAGTGAGTTTGAGCCCTGCGTCGGGCTCTGTGCTGACAGCTTGGAGCCTGGAGCCTGCTTCAGATTCTATGTCTCCCTCTCTCTCTGCCCCTAACCCACTGGCATTCTGTCTCTGTCTCTCTCAAAAATAAATAAACACTAAAAAAATTTAAATGTGAATGACATTTTAAAAACCTTAGAAGATAATATAGGAACACACCTTCGTAATATCAATACTGATACTTACAAGACAAAGATAGCAAAAATTATAAGGGAAAAATTAATGACTTTCATCATATTGCTAACATCAAGAAAATGAAAAGGCATAAACTGGGAAAAGATATTTGTGAAATATACAACTAGCAAAGGATTGCTATATAAAATAGTTTTTACACATAAATAAGGAAAAGGAAACAGCCTAATTGAAGAGTTTTCAAAAGAAATGTATTTCACAGATAAAACACAAATGGTCAGCAAACATATTGAAATGTCACTCAAGTCATTAGTAGTTAGATAAATGCAAACTAAAACCACAATGAGATGCTAATTAACATTCTCTGGATTGGCCAAAATTAAGAAGTCTGACAGCGTCAACTGTTAGTGAGGATATAAAGAAACTATAACTTTTCTACACTATAGTGAGAGTGTAAATTACAACACTGTAGGAAACAATTTGGCATCACCTAATGAAATTGAAGCTGTGCATACCTTAGGACTCAATAATTCTTCCTCTAAATATGCATTTTTTATGTACGGCAGAAGAAATGCATAATAATATTATGCAAGTATTATTTATCATAGCAAAAAATCTGGAAACAACCCAAAAGCCTATCAGCAGTAGAATGGATGGATACATTGCGGAATGCACACAGAATGGAGCAATGTAATGTGAAAATGAATGAATTCTTACTATGTGTAATAACATAATATTGACCAAACAAAGCAAGCCACAGAAGAATACAATCTCATTCAATTTAGGTACAGTTGAAAACATGAGAAATTAAATAATGTGTGTGTGCATATATGTGGGTTAGAATAATGAATCAAAGTAAGAAAATGATAACAAAATAATCAGGATAGAAGTTAACCTAAGAGATGGGATATTCCATGTATATATTTTTATAAGTAAGTATTATTCCTTAATATGCCATTTTCAAAAAGCAGTGAATATGTCAATTAGCAGTGGAATTGATCAGAAATGGAGTATAAACAAAAGAAGTCTGAGAGATAAACCAAATCCAATCCAAGGAATGAGTAATGAGAACAGAGAATATAAATATTCAGTTTCACAAATGAATATTATGAAGCTGGAGAGGGCTCCATCGGTCCATCTGAGACAGTTTCTACTCAAGGTTTTCACATTTCAACTATACAGTCAGATCCTATTTGTCTAGCTTCATGTTTATCATGCAGCCTTCCCAGGCAGTGTATACTCAAGAAGCTTATACACTGCTCAACCTACATGGGTTACTTGGCAGCTCGACAGCTATATTTTCATTCTGGTTTATATATCAGACTCTGGGGTATTATAGAGTTAGTATGTCACATCCCTGATTAGTAACATATTTGGGGCACTGATGAGATTAATTTTGTGAAACTGCCAAGCTAAAAACCAGAGTTTCGGCTGTGAAGAGTATATAGGTGAATGCCACACTTTGAAGCTCTTGAGTGTCAGAAAGCTGATCTCCTCAGATGATACCCTGACCTAGAGCCCCACTTCTATAATATTTATTTTTATTACCCTCACATATAGCTAGATTAGAGGGCAGAAAGAATGTCTTATATTACTTTACCTCATCTTCATAGAAGTATATAGTAGTTTGTATACAGTAAATGCTCAATTATTATTTGTTGACTGGATGATTGGAAGGATTATTGATTACATATGCACTATCCCATTAATATCTATGCTATACTTGACAATAATAATAAAAATGTCATCATTGAATATAATGAACGGAACTACACTTCAACTACCAAGTGATAGCTTACGTGCAGATGTAAAACTATTACTATTGTTCGAGTTAAAATAATTCACTTTTTCAGGGCACTTGGGTGGCTTAGTTGGTTGAGTATCTGGCTCTTGATCCTGGCTCAGGTCATGATCTCACAGTTTATGAATTCAAGCCCTGTGTCAGGCTCTGTGCTGACAGAGCTTGGGATTCTCTCTTTCCCTCTCTCTCTGCCCCTCTCCTGCTCACACACAGTCTCTCTCTCAAAACAAATAAATAGGGGTGCCTGGGTGGCTCAGTCGGTTGAGCGTCTGACTTCAGCTCCGGTCATGATCTCACGGTTTGTGAGTTCGAGTCCTGTGTCAGGCTCTGTGCTGACAGCTCAGGGCCTGGAGCTTGCTTCAGATTCTATGTCTCCCTCTCACTGCTCTTCCCTCCCGCCCCTCTCAAAAATAAACATTAAAAATTAAAAAAAAAATAATAAATAACCTTAAAAAATAAAATAAAATAATTCACTTTTTCAAACTCAGCTTCTTTTCAGCCTTCTGTGAACCAAGAGGCATTTCATGGGGAGGGGGTATAAACATTAATAAAATCAATAACAAAAACTTTAAAATCTGAGAACTCTTCAAAAGACATTTTCAGCAAGGGTATCGTGATAATGAAGGTGATGTTGAAGCAGTCTTCGGGTCAGTCGCAAAAGCCTAGGAGATTCTAAGACAACTGATACGGTCAATCTTATTGTTATTCATTATTTTCATTTTTAGAATTGTAGCAAAGGAGGAACCTTCTAATACATTCAAGTGAGATTACATTTGATTTATCTTCCAAATTATTGTTTGCCCACTTGATGTTTATGAAAAGAAATGCCGCATTTCTCACATTAGCCAACAGAGAAGTAATCACTTGTATGAATCATCGCTGGAAATAGAAATTGTTTCAAGTGCTGGACACATTTGTGGTCTGTGAACACTGAACATTAATAAGCAGGAGAGCTCCAATCCAAAAATGATTTTTCTGACTTCGAAGTAATTTAATCCAGAAATGCTCTGGACAGACATTCAATTGTCTGCATGGAACCTGGAAGAGCAGTGATTTCACATTAAGACTTCATGGCCTTGAAGCTTGCCTCTCTGCATGCTGAGCATCTTTATTCCGCCCACAAGATAAAGAAGAGAGAAGCAAACTGGATTTCTAAAAATGAAAGAGAATAAATGCAGAGCGAATCAGCTCTTTAGGCATCCTTGCTCTGTGGACAATACTGGCCATGGAAAACAGCTATAAATTCATTAGCACTAGTGCTTCTGGCAGCCGGCACAAATCAACATGCGGGAACCATGCTTCGTTTCTCACCTTCCTTTTTAGATTCTTGAACTCCTAGCAACTTATTTAATCCAACAGAGTGAGCTCTATAGTGGGCCTTTCATTTCTAATACAACGATTGCAAGGGGATAAAGGAACATACGGGCCAATGAGTGGCCATGAAAGTTGAGAGCCATTTGTTGAGCCTGCAGTGGTTACTTGGCGATCCCAGATTTAAGAGATAGACTTTCTACCTGATCCCTGAGATGTTATATATAATCAAAGAATGGAAATCACTAATCACTAATCTCACAAACCACATGATTTAACAAATACCATAATGAACATGCATGTCAGAGGGCTTTCTCACCCAGAAATTCATTCTGATCTAGGGCACTATAGTGAGAGAAGGGTCTGTTTGAAGTAAGAAAATCTCTCTTAAAATTCATAAAGTGCATTCTATCAAGATGAAATTGACTTTATTGTTCTCTGTGAGGAAGCATCCTCAAGAAACTGGAGATTTGGTAAAACAAATTCTTGCCCTGTCTAATTTGCCTGAAATCTCTGCATCTTGGTTGGTGTCAACTATAAATTAATAAGCCCTTTCTTAATCCATACTTCATCTTTTCAAGTGGAGAAAAAAAATGCCCATATTTGGGGAGGATCATCTCTCTGCAGCAAGACCCATAAGAGTTTACAAGGAGATCGGATGTTGGATATTGATATATTGGACATCTTTGAACTCTTTCCCTAAGCAAAGACCTTTTAGACTCTTAATAATGGGCTTTTCATTTGTCATTTGTGGGTAATTGGATCCCAATATAATGGAGACTAAAATGCCCTCAAGAAAGTGTCACTTACTACAATGGAATCATAAACATAGTGATTAAAAAATAGTTTAAAAATAGGTAAAAATAGGTAAAAATATAGTAGGTTTTCAGTGACTTGAAAAATAAGAGCAGTCATACATATGATGAGAAATAAATCTGCTCACTTGGGTAGTAAATACAGAAAGTATGACTTTGTCACTTAATAATCATGTGGACGTGGGAAAATTGATCAACTTACATGAACTTTAGATTCCTCATTGGAAAAAAATGATGATTAATCATTGTTCTGCCTGTCACATAGTATGAGTATTTTGAAAAGTGTAAAGCATTGTATATGGTAGAGGTTTATCAACATTAGTAAATGATACTGATGTTTATAACACATCTCTATTTGTTTATATCTATATAGAAATTTTTAATATGTAGCATCATAGAGACCAAACATCGTATACTGATGTTTATGACATTATGGGATGAGTCAGAATCTTCTCTTTTCTCTGATAAGAAGAGTACAAAATGCCTAGTTGTAATTTAGTAATTTAGAAGCACAAGCACATTCAACTTCAGGATTCCACTGCATTGCAAATAAAACCTTTTCTAAGCTCCTGAGACTTACTGTGCTTGAAAGTGGAACTGTCCAAGGGATAAAGTCAAAACATGAATTTTAGCAGTCCATAGATGCTATGAAGTGAGATTAAGAGCCTAAAACACATCCTTAGCTATGGTTTTATATGACTTTCAAGAATATTCCATGTAGAAGTATTTTATATAGCAATATTGTCATCTATGTTTTTACATATTATGAAAAAGAGGTTCAGTGGGATTAAACGGCATGCCCAAGGTCACATAATTGATCAGTGTTAGAGTTGGAACCTGAATCAAGGACATCAGATTCCTAGGCTCTTATGTGTATTTTCATCTCAAGCTATAGACTCATGAGCCACTGAGCTTGGTTTCCTTTCAAATAATCATATTTCTTCATTTTTTAATTCCCTGGCAAGTAATTTTTGACAGAACTATACATATTTAAGCATATTGTTTTCTTTAAGCAGTACTTCTGGGTGCATTTAAAAAATTATATCCTAATCATCATCAAAACCATTGTGATTATTGCCATCAGTGAATGTATGAGGATACAATGATAGCCTAAAACAGATGCTGTCCCTGTCCATTACAAGGCCCGTTATTTAGGCAATTAGTCTTAGATATGTACACATGCAATGGTGATAAACTCTTTGAATCAGAGTTGCTGAGTACTAAGGAAGACTGTAATAGGAAGAGTTGATAGGTCAGGGAAAGCCTCCTTGAAGAAATAACATTTGAGCAGAGATTTGAAAAATAAGTTGATATTAACAAGACAAAGTGGGAGGCATAGGCATTCCTTGGGATTAAGCAATACGGCAAGCATGAGGGACTAAAAAGATGCCAATATGGTTATAGGGGAAGAAATGAGATGAATAGAGGAGGAGATGAAGGACAATGTAGGCATGGGCCAGACCATGTGGAACTTTTAGGTAATGTTAAGTAGTTTTTTTGTTCTACCCAAAGATCAATGGAAAGTCATAGTGTTAATCAGGGTGTGTGATATAATCAGATTTTTATTTTTAAACAACCACTCTGGCTAGAGTGTATAGAATGAGGTGGTGGGAGGATCAGCTGTTTGTCCAGATAGACTAGTAAGGTAACTACTGCTACAATGCAAAGAAGAGATAAAGAATGCTCAACTGGGGTTGTGGATGTTGAGATGGAGAGAAGTGGACAATTTGGGAAACATTTGAGAGATTAAATCAATAGGGCTTGATAAAGAACTAAATATGGTGGGTGATGGAGAGGGAGTCTTAGAGATTATGCATTGGCTTTTGGTTGGCAACAGTGAAACAGGCACAGTAGAATAGGCATGAATTTGCAGAAAGTATTAAAAGTTTGTTTTTGACATGAAGAGTTTGAGAAGCCTTTGAGACATCCAGTAGGAATTGTTTAGGAAGCAGTTGGATATACAGGTCTGGACAGAAATATATATTTGCATGTCATCTGTATAAAAGGATCATGGAAGGTATGGATGTGCATAATGTTGTCTAAAAGAGTGTGGTATGAGAAGAAGAAAGAACCTCGAATATAGTCTTTAGGAATTGTAACTTTTATAAGCCAGGCAAAGTGGATATGCCTGCCAAAAAGACAGAATAGGAGACAAGCTAGGAGTGCACTGTATCCAAAAGTCAAGGGAGGAAGGTATTTCAAGAGAGCAGAATGGTGGTTGCTAGTGACAGAGGAAAAGGGGATATAGGTAGCTGCTAATCAATGGGTATAAAGCTTCAGTGATGCAAGATGAGTAAGTTCTAGAGATCCACTGTAAAATATTTTGCCTAGAGTTAACAATATTGTATTGCATACTTAAAAATCTGTTGAGAGAATACATCTTACGTTATACATTGTTACCACAATTAAATAAAAATAATTTTAAAGAAAGAAGGGAAAAGAGACCAATAATGTTAAGGGCCATGGAAATGTCAAGATGACAACAGAAAAATATCCTTTCAGCCTTAGTTACAAGGAACTCATTGGAAGACTTAGTGAGAGCTGTTTCTGTGGATTGACAGAGATGGAATCCAAATTGAAAAGAGTGGAAAAGTAAAATGAGGAGGCTAGACTAGATTTTCTTTAAAGTCCCTTCCAACTTTAAAATAGTAAATGCTGTGATTTCATGCTGCTGGCCAGAGCCTCTCTTTGCCACATGTTTCCCTACTCACCCTACTCCTGGTTAATAAAAAAGACTCTGCTGTTGAAAGAAATGATTTGCAAAGACTGTATTACTTTAAGCATCATTACAACCTCAAACAAACTTGGGACAAATCATTCTATTCTACTTGGACATGTATATTTTTTCTTTTGAAAAGAATCTTGAGCACAAAAATTCTTACATGATTTTTCCATAGCATCAATTCAAGAGATATATTTCCAAGAGCTGGTTTTATTTTTCGGGTCAGGACTGCAGGGATGAAATCAAGTCTAGAGTTTCCATGTGGATGAATTTGGAAGTGAACAGATTCAAAGCTGCAGTCCAGGGATGTCTCACACTACACTATACTATTTTCCTTTTAAATTGAATCACCTTTTCTGGGCTTTGGGAGCTAAAAGAACACATCCAAAGAATTGATTTTGTATGTAAGCAGAATGCTTGGGCACTGCTGCTTTTCATCTAAAGAGGAGTTCCTATATTCTCACTGTCTTGGTAGGACGGAAATCTGATAAACGGTTGCATAGACCATTGCTACTCAAAGTGGGGTCAGTGGACCAGCGGCATCAACCTCAGCTAGGAATTTGTTAGAAATGCAGAATTTCGGGCACCACCTCAGACCTACTGGATCAGGATATGCAGTTTAACAGGATCCTCAGGTGATTTATATTAACATTAAAAGGTGAAAAGAACTTGTAATTTTTTTCTCAGAGTCTACTTTTTAAAAATAGAGAATCCTTTGCTATTCTGCTATGATATTTAAATTGATCCAAGGGAAGATTAGTCATTTATGGACTGAAAACTAATCATATTATTTTGTTTTAAAATTAAGACCTGCACTCGAGTGCCAAGGTGACTCATAAGGTATATTTTACAGGCAAAAAGGAGGTTACTCACCCAACTCATGGCAGAACATGTATTTTTCATTTCCCCTTGCCAGAAGCTGCTAATTACTTGCACTGAACTATTTACCCCTCTTCTTTTATTAATAATATTTGTGGGGCACCTGGGTGGCTCAGTCACTTAAGCATCCCACTCTTGATTTTGGCTCAGATCATGATCTCATGGGTTCATGGTATTGAGCCCTCCATGGATTTCTGTGCTGACAGCGTTTAGCCTGCTTGGGATTCTCTCTCTCCCTCTCCCTCAGCCCCTCCCCTACTCTCTCTCTCTCTCTCTCAAAATAAATAAATAAACATTAAAAAATAATATTTGTAAAATTACTTTGAAATAGCATACCTGTCATGCTTTTTGTACAGGATTTATAAACTTTCATCATTTTCTCTTTAGCCAGTTTAGGAGAACACCTACACTTTCTTGCATGGCCCTTCCTGGTGATTAACATCTGGAATGGACATATGAAAACTCAACCCCTCAGTCTCTCCCTTCCTTCCTCCGTTTCTTACCTGAAGCCTTACTCTAACCTTTAATCAGGACAGAAAAAAGATTGCTACTGCCCCCTGCTGGCCTATTGTATTTTTCCTCCTCTTCAAATCGACTTGAACAGGATGCCCAAGGATTTTGAGCCACGGAAGAAAGCTCAGCGGAAGGGGCTTTCCCTAGTAGAGATGCAGAGATCCTTTGGGAACAGGCGGCTAAAATCAAACGAAAACACTCAGGGGGCGAGGAAGGCATAAAAGGCTTCTAAATTAAATTATCGATCCTCACGAACCTTTTTCTGCACATAGACTTCTCAATGCCAAGGAAATGTCCCCTCCTCTTCAGCACAGGACTCCTCTTTTGCCTCTAGGTTCCACTGACAAGGAATGAACTACCACTCCCCTATTATAATTTCAGTACTCCAGATTCTGTTTTCTGTCTCCCCCAATTTCCTTTTCCCACAGCTAGACCGTATTCCCTTTTCTTTTCTGCTTCAAACTCCCGTCCCACCCACCCACCTACAGACTCGCATTTCCAGGGGGTCAGACCCTAACCTCCTTCACCCTCCCCGTCTACCCTGACCTCTGTCCGCCCGATTGTCGTCGCACCCCCCCCCCCCTTAGCACCCTTTCGCTGAACAGCGACTCACTCTTTGCCTTTGAACATCTGGCTTGTCCCCTCTTGAATGCTCTCCCCGACCCCCGCCCCAAGCGACTGAAAAACGAAACATGCGCACTTCAGAGCTAGGAGCTGTCCGAGTGCTGAAATTTATAGGCTGGGTAAGATCACGTCTCTGTCTCTTTCTGTAGCTCTCATTCCAGCACAGGATCTCAGCAATTTTGCCCTCTTCCCCCCTGCCCATTCCAGCGCGCAGAGTCCTTTCTTCTCTCTCATTTACAACTTCTTTTAAAAAGAGAACATTTTCTAGAGAAAAGAGATTTGCTAAACAGAAAGGACATAAAACAAAAGCCACAGCAACCCGACTTCCAGCATGGCATTGTCACCAGCCCCCTTTGCATGGTGATGCGATTAAGGTAGCGGCATTTTTATTATTCGGAAAAGCAGCTGAGGAATCCATCAGTTCTAAGGCTTTGTCTTTCCTTGGTTAACTGATGGTCCTGAGCCCCGATTTGACCTGACCATGATGCCTAGGACTGGCACTTTTTGTTTTTCCTCAGCAAACTGTACAAGCCCAAATCTCTTTTTGATTTCCAAGGAAACTAGATTCCTGCCAGATTTCAAATCTGGACAATAAATAGATACTTTGTCCTAGCTTCTTTCTGGAATCTTTTCGGGAATATTTTCCACAAGCATCACAGAAACAGGAATGAACCGGCAGCTAGTGAACATTTTGACAGCCTTGTTTGCATTTTTCTTAGAGACAAACCACTTCAGGTAGGTAAAACGACTTTGCATGCTGATATTTTCCCCATGAAAACTGTTTTAAAGAGAATGTGTCATACAATTTTTATCTATTTTTCTATGCCCTGGACCATATTATTTTAATTTTATAGAGGAGAATTAGATTTCTTTTGTTCTTTTAAAAGGCGTAATTATGGGGGGAGGGTAGTAAATTTTCACAAAGGCAAGTTTTATGATGCATAACCCCACTCTATGCATTTCAACACGTTTTCACAGCCAATGTGATATTAAGGCAGTCTAATGAGTTGCATGCTCTTTACATTTCTATATAATAATGATTTTTTTTGCTGTCAAATTCTTCTTAAAGTCATTTAAAATGATTATTGGATGCAATGCTTTTCATGTGGTGGAAGTGATTGGATTAATTTGCCAGGAGCATGCTCATTTTATATAAAATATAAAAGAACCCTAATTCTTAGTCAACTTGAAACTTGTATTTCAGCAACTAGATGCATACTACGAGCACTACAATTCAGGAAATTTCTTGAAACATCAAAAATATTTAAAATCTCATTTTACCACTATATTCCACTGTTCGGTATATTTGGAAGTTGAATGCCTACCAAAATTTAATTAGTATCACATCTTTGTATTTATCTATACATGAGAAATGGACTATGCATAATTAAAACAAGTGGGAAATTATTATTTGCATGCTTGCATTTTCTACCTAATTTATAAATTACCAAATCAATTGATACTTCAAAATATCAGATAATTATCAGTAAGTGAAAGAGCCATCCTAATGGCAGAGGTTCTAAGACAGCATAGAGATTAGAGATGTTCATACAACAAAGTGTAGGAGTCTTCATTTATTTTCACCGAATTTTATGGTATTTTTTCACAGAACCAAGAGAAATGGAACATATAGTGATAATTCTATGAGTACTGGGAAAACCCACTATGTTCCTTTCAGGTTCACACCTACTATGATTAAGAAAAATTGTATGCTGGGTTTCATTAGAATCATCATCACCATCATCATCATCATCATCACCTTCATTACCACCACTATCACCATCGTAATCAAATAATATTTGATTAATCAGATGAATCTGCATGTGGGAATGTGAGTATTTTTAGATGACTCTATCAATTTTAACTCCTGCCAAATGTTTAAATCCTCCTTGCATTTAATACTTTGTATTTAATACTACTTCTTTGAAAAAGTGGCAAAAATGTGTTTTCTCAGTGATAGAATTAATTAGATTTGTTAAATTATTAAAACAGAGCTTGTAGAATATTATGCTTTAGGGAAGAAATAGACATTCAGTCAGCCACTATGTAATGTGAAAGAATTCATTTCACTACGAACCAAATAGGTTCTTTTTATAAGCCCTTTAAGGAAATTAAAAACATGAGAAATTTTCCAATCAACATTTAGTGTTTTTGATAATGCAGAAGACAAAATGATTTAGAAGTTCTTTTTCATGAATACTTTACTGGAGAGTCAACAATTTAAACACTAATATATAAATAACACCTGATAAAATAATAGAAGTACAGACACACTTATTGTTGACCTATTTTAGAATGAAGATAAATGTCCAAGTGAAGCTTTTCTTTTAGACAATGCATAGAAAATTATTAGTAGTTGATAGCTGGAATAGAATCCAGCAGGTGAGAAAATAAGCAACGGAATAATTAGTTCACTGTTTACTTTGTTCTACTCATATTATTATATACTTCTAATAAAAAGTAGAAGACTTATATTAAGGGCTGAAATGCTGGAAGAATTGTTTGAAAGTCATGGAATGATTTTAAGACAATCACATTTTATAAATTACCATCTTCATTTCATTATCATCATCTTTATTTCTCTGATGACTCTAGAAAGAAATAGCTTTAATATATGTCCATGAAATCTACAACATAAGCTATGCATGTTATATCATCTTAAACATCTTTATAGCTACAGTTTGGACATCTGGGAGATAGGAGTCAGGATTTATAACTCTCATCATTTAAAGTTAACTTTACAGAATGTACAAGTTCAGAAGCTGACCAAAGAGTCTATAATTCTCTTTTTCTTCTTACAAACATATCGAATACATTAACAAAACATGATGTCAAACATTCTGTGAGCATTAGTTCTCAGGCGATGGTGATGGAATTGTTGCTAAAACAAATTAATGATGTGTTTAGGACGGCTTTCTGCAAAGACCATGACTCCAGGTCTGGAAAACAACCTTCACAGACCCTATCGCCTTCAGATTTCTTGGACAAATTAATGGGAAGGACATCAGGATATGATGCAAGAATCAGGCCCAATTTTAAAGGTAGGTTCCATTTAAATTTATGTTAAGCCTGTGGGAAATCTAGATGTTTGAATAATATGAAATAAGTATTAAGGACTTTTTATTATAAAATGGAAACAAGTATAGTAGTCATTTCTCTTTGGCATTCTTTTGACCTAGCCAACATTTAATACCTTAAATTTTACAGGTTGTTTGCCACCTTTGAAAACTTCCCTCATTTTTATTCCATTCCACAAAGAAAACTAATGTCAGAGATTATTGCTACATTCCCTATTTTAAGTGGGAGTGTGAGTGGAAATGAATACAAGAGCAAATGATGGATTTGACTTGTATGAGTGTCTACCAGGATTCATACAAGATTCAAGGATTGTTCAGGATCTTTGGTTTTTATTTTGAATACCTACTCCCAAAGTGAAATTTAAATCTCAGTATAAAACATGCCATTTTACACACTGTCAGGCCTCTCTCATTTTTCAACATTGTAACAAGAGGCTCTAATTGAATACATCAGAAATTTTTGGTTTCCTCTTGTTTAAACATTTTAACTGTTTATTTGAAATTGTTTATCTGAAATTAACAAAAATCATAGAATCGTAAAGTGCACATGTCAAAGATGGTGGATCCTTTCTTTGCTTAATTAGAAACAAATCAAAAAGTTTGATGTTTTTATTTGTTTAACATTATAAACATGTAATTAATCATCTGTAGAAATTACTTCTTATCTGTTTATTTTTATTCTAAATAAGAACCAGTTATAATAAATGAATTATTCCTGATGCTTTAACTTTCAAATACATATTTTAAGAGTCTCTTGTGTTTTGTCCCCCTCCCTGTTTTTATATTATTTTTGTTTCCCTTCCCTTTAAATGACAATTGAATTTTATCTTGTAATTTAACATAACGCATTGTGGAGTGTTTATATTTTATAAAAGAAGAATCTTACAATATTCATGCATTATTTTCATTTTGCTTATTAGCAGTTTAATTAGATTGCTTTCCTTGAGTTTTGATTAATTTTATTATTGGCAAATATGAGCATGAAAACTAAATTCTAAATCATTTCTTCTTTAAATGCTACACCTCTGAATATACCCAGCTGAGTGCACATTTCATAAACAGATATGTCAGAATTTTGACAAAACAAATGTTTCTGATTTTTAGAGTATTTCCAAAAGCAAAAACAGAACTAAGTTCAAAGCTTGATTCTGCTAAAAACAATTTTCATGCTCATCCCATTTCATACTAATTTTTTGGTCATTGCTTTGCAAGTCAATATTTGAAATAAAATCCTCTGAGTAACAAGTTGAGAATGAGCTTTCAATGGGACTGCTCATTCATAAATTTATTCATTTAGTCATTCAATAACTTTTGAGTCTGAACTATATGGGAAATATTAACTACTGCATGCTTTGAAAAGTTGAGAGATGAAACAGGTTTGGGAGCTACTGTCAAAAATTTTAGAGGGGAGAGCAGATGTTACATGAATAGTTAAATACAAGAGTATATAATATTAGACAGAAATAGTTAAGGAGTTAATAGTTAAGTAACATTAGGAAGTACAGATAAAATGCTACAGGATTCCAACAAATGAAAACATGATTTCCTATTAAGCTACTCATGAAAAGGTTCATAGAGAAGGTCCAGA
The DNA here is from genome assembly GCF_014898765.1 of Herpailurus yagouaroundi. Taxonomy (NCBI): domain Eukaryota; kingdom Metazoa; phylum Chordata; class Mammalia; order Carnivora; family Felidae; genus Herpailurus; species Herpailurus yagouaroundi. The sequence goes on from NW_024420490.1 coordinate 689,646, forward strand.
GATAGAAAATTGTTTCAAGTTTATGAGCATCATGCTTAATAGCAGCACTTATTCATTATTTTCTAAAAGTAACTTTCCAAAAGGGGAGAGAAGTGAAGAGAGTAATAAAACAAATGCCCATGTTGCCATTGCTACTTCAAATGACCATATAGAATGAGCAATCACTTTCACACAGCTTTTTTTCTAGTCCTTCTGGGGATGTTACTCTTTGGAAATGATATTTCTCATGATTCTCAAGGATAAATAAATGGAGAGAATATCAAGTATAGCAAATCATGGCCATGTTTTTGAGATCTTTCCACTACTTAAAGACCTGAGCACAGGATGTTTTAAAGACTTATAAAAGGGAAATGGGGTAGATATCCTTTAAGACTCTTAACATTAATGGACTTCATGGAGTTTTGCCTCCCTCTCCCTTTAACTCTTCACCTCAAGGAACCCTGATCCTCTTTCATAAATTTTATTTACATGAACCATTTATATCAGATTAATTACCTAACAGCTCCCACAATTCTCTTTACTCTGAGAATCTTGGCTCTTCCTGGATGTAAAACATTCCCCATTATTTTAGACTAAAATAATTTTCACTCCTTGTGTTCCCATGAAACTTTATATGTCTAATATGGTTCTTTGCATATTTATGTTTTATCAACCCACCCCACAATGCATCTGAGAGGGCAAGAATGTACTATATACAACACACACACACACACACACACACACACACACACACATCGCATAGGGAAAAGAAGTCATTCTTTTCTCCAGAATGAGAAAATAAGGACTGATAAAGAAAGGAAAATGTAGATCAATTATGAAGATTAGTGCTTACAATTAGATGTAGTAGAAGTTGAGGGTGGAAACTTTTGAGGGACCAACCAGGGGTCACAATGGCTAGTAAAGATGATCTTAGCTGAGCTGAGGAGAAAGACATAAAGAGATAATAGGGAACTTGTTAAATGAGGAGGCTAGGAAGAACATTATAGTACTTACTGTAACTTACTGTAGTTGATTAGCAATGTACGAATGAGAAATGTTCTATAGTAGGTAGAAATGAAGGGTAATTAGGAAATGTGACTGTATCTAGAATAGTGACAGGCACCCTGTAAATGCTAAAAAATAAATTGGCTATGATAACAATAAACATAGTGATGAACATGATGTTGAAAACAACAATAATAGTAATTAATAAGATGACAGAAGGGCAATATTTGACCATAAAAATAAAAACAAGAGCAAAATATGGGTTTTTGAGGCAAAGGGAATGGTTTTCTAGATGTCCTATTAAATATTAGCTCTTCTCTGTTTTCCTTGCTGCCATACATTGGCAAGGGAAAAGGAAATGCATATGCATAATTTTTCTTATTGGATGGAATTTTTCCTGCATGCTTTTAAGTCAATAAAATATTTCATGTCTATTCCATATCCTTGATGGGCTCTGAAAGATGTCATAATGGGCATATATACAAGAAGGAAAATGGACGTAAGCTAGAAAAGGGGACCAGAAATGAATCAGACTTAGGCTCTATAATTGAGAGCCATTCTTAGAAACTATGGGGGGAAATAGCTTTTCTGATGTGTTGAAGCACAAGTGTATAAACAAAGTCATGAGTCAGTGTTGCCAATTGCATTCCAACTATAAGATCCATAGAGACCTGGGTCAGATCTTGTCAAAACATAAATTTTCAAAATCTTCAGTTCAGATGAAAACACAAGCTATATTCATTCACAATTACCTGGTTCTGAAACCATGGTAAATATTGATTCTATGTCAACAGAGGGGCCACTTTCCCCACTTGGGTGATTTGTCTCATTGTCAGTTGATTTATCATGGTGTTATTCCATCATCCTATCAGATATTCCTTTGTCAGTATTATTGTATCTTGAAAATGCCACTTTTAACATTAAGCTTTTAAGGAATCCAAATGAAATGCTCAAGCCTGGGCAAAATGCATCAGTTCCGATTCTGTCTCTTTGAAACAAAGCTTTTATCTATTTTAATGAAATTTTCTTTGAAAATAAAATTAACTTAGAGATATATCCTAAGTTGCATCCCAATGTAAATAAATAACATTTCACTATAGCATTCATTTTGGAAGAAGATCTGGGATAGATAATGCCAGGAGATAATTATTCACTCCACTTCTTTGTGCATGCCATGCACACTAATTTTTTTCTAAGTCTGGGAGACCTAAATTTGAAAGTGTGATGTGTGACATTAAAACCTACATTTGCATGCAATATGGTTTCCTTCATTTTCTAAGGAGTTATCAGCTCAAGAGGTGTTTCGGATACAAGTAGAAATAGATCCACTTCCAAAAAATTAGAGGTTCAGGTTTCTCCCCTTGGAAATTCTATTGTATGTAGCCAAGTGGAGCTCAAGCTCAAATGTGCTTACCAATCCCTGTAGGGGGTAGCTTGAGCACAAATGTCCAGCAGGGACATTTGGAAAGGGTGATTCTCTCAGTTAGTGAGAATGCAGTCCCAGTGTGATCGTTTCTTTGATCACCCTGGTAGATGTGGGGCATCAGATGTTACTGTGGATTCTGAGAAAAAGATTAGAATTCTTGCAAGTATCAGAAGTATGTGACTCGAGTGCAGGAAGTTGCAGAAGCCTTCAGGCACCTGAAAGGGTACAGCCATTTTAGAACAAGACAATAGGAGATAAAAGGGAAAAGGGATTACTGAAATGAAAGGCTGCAGATAACAATGGGAAATTTACGTATGACAGTTTTGTTCAGAAATGATGCTGATGAAGATTCTGTAAAAAAAATTAACGTTTATTTTTGAGAGAGACAGAGTGCTAGCAGGGTAGGGGCAGACAGAGAGGGAGACACAGAATGCGAAGTAGGCTCCAGGCTCCACATTGTCAGCACAGAGCCCGATGCGGGGCTTGAACTCAATGAGCTGTGAGATCATGACCTGAGCCGAAGTCGGTCACTCAACCGACTGAGCCACCCAGGTGCCCCAAGATTTTTGAACATCTGAAATCCATTGACTGTGTCACAATTTAGCTTTTCTGGACTATATGGACACCAACCAACACTTTTGTATATACTACGCTGCTACAATGGGCCTACAAGGTGCTTGCCAGGATTTGAGGTGACATCAGGAAGGAGGCATGTACAACACTCTAATAGATTCTGGAAAAGTATATGTTTTCCTTTCCATGGTGACAGAGTAGTATGGTGGAGAGTGTCCTAGACTTGGATCCAGAAAATTCACATTCATGTCCTTTTTGAGAAAAGGTGTCTTCACTTCTCCATGCCTCAGGTTTTCTTCTGCCTTTGCCCATTTCATTTGAGTCCTTCTGAGCATCATATGAGATCATGCATCTGAATGATTTGTCTTTAACTATTATGTTTATTGAAAACAATTTGAATTATTATTACTAGTCCCTCATTTCTCTTTTGTAACTGACACTGATGCTGTATCGCCAAAGCTAACCCTTTATGGCTATTGGGGCCTTATTGTTACTTGATTTTTGTTAATAGACACACACAAAAAAGTCAGAGAAGTTCTAGTACCTTAGAGTGCTACTGCACTAATCAGAGCATAGATGTCATGAGTCTCAGTTGGCTCTCCTTTTATTATATTGGTGGGAAGATTTCCAACTTGAAAGGGCTAGTTCACATTCCTAAATATGAAACAAAGAGGGAGCCATTTGTGGGAAGGAATTATCTTTATACATTCAAATCCCATCCCTGATTATTTTCTTGGACTCATTTTTTTTTATAAGAACCAAGTAAAAGAAAGAACCAACTTTACTTGGCCCTAGAAAGAAGGACCCTGGGTTTAACTGGAGATATATGACTGTCATTTCTTATGTGTTTTCTTGTCCACTTACTGTAGTTGCAAGGGTCACTGCACAAGCATGCAGAATTGATTTCTTATTTTAGAATGAGTATTTTAAAGAGAACATTTGGTCTCTACAACATGGCAGGTTAAGAGCACTGGAAATGGAAGCCCATAATTTAGTTGTTGAGAATGTACTGTATTGCTCCTTGGTTGATTCTGGGTAACTTCATATCCTTAATTTTCATTATTGAAAGAGCCTAAGCATGTTATCCTGAATTATATAGTGCTTGCTGTCCATCTTGAAGGACAATTCAGTCCATTTTGCTGTTAACCCGAGACTTCATTTTTTAAAAAAAGATAACAGCATAGATATCAGGGTATCTTGGTCCTTAATGATTAGACATTAAAGTGTGTCCAGTTAGGGGCACCTGGGTGGCTCAGTCGGTTGAGCGTCCGACTTCAGTTCAGGTCATGATGTCACAGTCTGTGAGTTCAAGCCCCGCGTCGGGCTCTGGGCTGACAGCTCAGAGCCTGGAGCCTGCTTCGGATTCTGTGTCCCTCCCTCTCTCTGCCCCTCCCCGGCTCATGCTCTGTCTCTCTCTGTCTCAAAAATAAATAAAAACATTAAAAAAAAATAAAGTGTGTCCAGTTAGGGCTATCAGGTTTAGAGTGAGGAAAAAATAATCATTAGTTTGTTCCTGGTGGTGCTGAATATGTTTCGTGGTGTGGGATCAGACATGTTTAGAATAGGGTCTTAAAAATGGAAATATAGTTGATCAATCCTCATAACACCAAGGTCTTCGGAAATGTTTTGGGTACTCTTTGTGGTTAACACCTAAGAGGCTGTCCTGACTGGGGCATGCAGCATTTGCTCATTGACTTATTTCTTGAGAGGGCTACTTTGGACACTTGTGACTGACTGCAGACATTGTTTGTCACATGAAATGCACTGAAGGAAGGACCTGCACAAAGGAATAGGTCTCTAAGTGGTATTCTTAAGTGAGAAAGACATTTATTTTTATTTTTTTTTAATAGTTGAAATGCATGATTTTATTTTTTTTATTTTTATTTTTTTTATTTATATATGAAATTTATTGTCAAATTGGTTTCCATACAACACCCAGTGCTCATCCCAAAAGGTGCCCTCCTCAATACCCATCACTCACCCTCTCCTCCCTCCCACCCCCCATCAACCCTCAGTTTGCTCAGTTCTCAACAGTCTCTTATGCTTTGGCTCTCTCCCACTCTAACCTCTTGGGAGGGGAAGGAAAAAAAAAAAAAAGAGAAAGACATTTAAAAATGAAGCCACTGGGGGTCGCCTGGGTGGCTCAGTCGGTTGAGCGTCCGACTTCGGCTCAGGTCATGATCTCGCGGTCCATGGGTTTGAGCCCCGTGCTGGGCTCTGTGCTGACAGCTCGGAGCCTGGAGCCTGCTTCTGATCCTGTGTCTCCCTCTCTCTCTGCCCTTCCCCCACTCTTACTTTGTCTCACTCTGTCTCTCAAAAATAAATAAATGTAAAAAAAATTAAAAAAAAAATGAAGCCATTGGGTTACCCTCTTGGAGTATAGTCTAGCTGGCCAAACAAGTATGGTCATGGGGCAAGTACATGTAATGGTTTTACATCTTTATACTGGAGTCTAAACACACAGTTCATTTCTTTGTTCCTATAATAAATAGTGAGTAATTACTCTGAGCCAGGTGCCACATTACTTGCTAAGTAGAAGATGGTAAACCAAAATCCAACTTTTAAGTGTCAGTCCTCACTTTACTAAAAACTGGAATATAATTTGTAAACTGAATGCTGCAGGACCTTTGTAGGAAAGAAATGGCACACTCCAATGGGGCTTGAGAAGGTTTGGAAAACCAGTCCTGAAAGGAGACTGTAGTACCCTGGGACTATCAACAACAGACCTGAAGAGGCAAGGGAGGGAGTGGTTACCAGAACCTAGACAACGTGGCTATATAGACAGGCCACTTAATGAGATCTGTAGAGCAATGTAGTCACTCTATGCTGTCCTAGCAGGGAGAAAGCTACAGAATAAATATTCTGATCTTACTTTCCTCCTGTATTCCATTTTCTTATTGGAGCCTCTCATTGGCCAAATCCAACTAGAAGTTAGAGGGCAAGGGAGCTCAAAGATGCATACCTGAAAGGTCAGCTTCCCAAGGTACAGAGAAGAACAGAAAAGAGAAGACAGTGTCTCTGGAAAGAAATGGAAGATAATCAGCACAAAGCCAATGTGCAAGCAAAGTCATCCCTCAACCTTCCAGTGGTGGAGCAGATACCTCCAAAACTGATAATCAGTTCAGAAAGTCTGCCCTGATCAGTCTTGGGAAAGAAGGGAAGTGAGAAAGGGATGTCATTTGGATATATTATCCCAAGAGTAAATGATACCTCTAAAAGCACAGAAGAGAGAGGAAGATAATGTAAACTGATAGTTCTGTCTCCTAAACTGACAACTGAAAGAGGCACATTGTGCGTGTGTGTGTGCACGGCTCGCGCGTGCACGGGGGCGCAGGGGCCAAGAGGGGGGCGGAGAGAGAAAGCTTTCTGTGGAGTATATGAATATAATCAATATGGCTTCCCGTCTATCTAATATGTTTATATGTTTGCCAATACTATATTGTTGTGCTTTGCCCCATGGTCATCCCTTACAGGCTCCTCATACCGGGATGTGTTGCGGGCTTAGATTTGAGCATAAGACTTAATGCCGAGTCTCTTTGGGGCGGCATTTCTGAGACACTTTCTTTCCAGCCATGCTCTTGTGTCCTGCATAGAGCCGAAGAGTGGTAGACGAAGAAAAGATTGGGTGGAGGTTAGAAGAGTGTGAAGACCAGGAGTAGAGTAGTGTGTGTTTCAAGGAAATGGTGAGGCCTGTTTCCCACTCCTTGGCTGGTTTGATTACCGCACCTGAAACACAGTTATCACGGCAATTTTGCTACTTTAGGAAAACCTCAGAACCACTTTACCACATAATTTTTCTTTCATTTTTAAAACCCAAGTGTATAGAGAAGATAATATAATCTATCTTTTTCTGATTTATTTACATTTAAATACTGCAAGATGTTGATTTCTAAGAACCACTTCATGTCTAACAAGGCAGTTGAGATTTCTTTTATCAGGCTTTCTCCTACAAAAAGCATTCTATGCCCCAAAAATATATTCAGAAAACAAGGAGTCTGTTTATTCAGCTTTGAACCTCAAACTCTCTGAAAATTGAATGATACACACATTTGGCAAACGGCACTATAGCAACTCAAGCTAAATGATGTGATTCAGAATAATTTATAAATATAATGTGCAATGCTCACAGTGGAATTCTTACAGTCTACTTTTTCCTTTGAGTTAACTCTGGTTTTAGTACTTGAATGTTGCATAAAGTATGTGAAGCCAAAGGATTGAGGATTTAGTACTAAACCAAATGAGCAACCAACCAGATGTGTTTCTCTAACCACAAGTTTCAGAACACCTGCCTCAGGGTCACCTGAGAGTCCTGTTAAAAGGGCACATACCTAGCCCCACGCTTCTCCAGGCTTACCTCTTCAGAACTGCTGAGTGATGGGATCTTAAAATATTCACTTGAACAAATTCATAACACCTTGCAGCTTATAGGGCTAGAATGAGAAAATTTTGCCCCTGTATCTGAAGGATAATACCTTCCTCGTATTGTCCCCAAGATACCCCGTGCCAGGAATCCCCCTACCAAATACCGGGGGGGGGGGAATCCCACAAGAGAAAAAAAAAAATCTAAACAGAGACTCATGAGACCTGATTTTTTCACCTAACCTTTCTGGGATTCATTTTTGTCATCTCCAAAAATAAAGGATTTGGACCAAGATGTCTATGTCACTTCCAACTTTGATAGTCCCTTGCCTTTATATTCTAAATTAAAACTCTAGGGTATGTCATTTTATAAATTATTAATTCTCCCACAGAAGAGCTTGGATACATCCACTTTTCCTAGAGAACAGGTCTTTCTGCTGAGAAATAGTAATTATGTCCAGATATTTTTTGCAGTTGCCCCTGTCTCATTTTAACTCCCAATATTTCAAGGATGGCCATTATCCTATGGGAAGACTCTGGAAACTTATGAGGGGATTAGTGAAGAAATCAGGCATTTATGATTTTGTCTTGCTTTTGGTCTGGAGGTGGCAAATTCAGGCACAGAGGCTGCTTCTGGGAAAAGTAGCACCATGTTTCTTTAGTTCAGCATCTGGCCAAAGATGTTTCTCAAAACACTAGTCCCATGAAATATTCTCAGATAAGAGGTTTAAAATGTAAAATAAGAATGGGATAGTCTACAAAACATCCTCTGAGAGAGCCCCAGTAGTCATTAGCATATTAAAAAGTTTCAAGAAAACCTGAAGTAAAAATACACAAATAAATGTTTTTAAAACTTTTTTTTTTCCACAGGGGCTTATCCTATGCTTATTTGATCATGAATTTCTTAAATGAGTAACATTCTGAGGGACTGGTGTTTCATAGAATACACTTTGGAAAATGTGGTCTTGGTAAAATCCATAGTTTAAAAAATTTTTTTATATTTATTTATTTTTGAGAAAGAGAATGAACATGGGAGGGGGAAGGGCAGAGAGAGGGGGACAGAGAATCTGAAGTGGGCTCCATGCTGGCAGCACAGAGCCCGAGTTGGAGCTCGAACTCATGAACTATGAGATCATGACTGAACCAAAGTTGGATGCTTAACCAACTGAGCCACCCAGGTGCCCCTAAATTCCATAATCTAAATGAAATCTTTTGCCATGAAAATAGATGATGATGATGATGATGATGATGGAAAACCTATGATGCTCTGACAGATAATATCCATAAGAGTGAGAAGGCTCCTGCATTCAGTAAACTTGGCTTTCATTTTGATACATGGTCAACATGAGCATCCTGATGCCACAAGAGAATTACTCTACAAGTTAAAATATTATTGCAGGCTATTTATCTCCTGTTTCATTTACATGAATAAATGAGCAAACAGTGGTGTTTTGAAAAAACAAACATTGAAGACAAAAGAAAAGACATTAGTCAATACAGCAAAATACTTCAATCGGATGATCATCTTCTATTTTAGTCTTTATGTTTCCTGAATGCTGAATGACAAATACACAGCCAAACAAGTGACCTTTAACCTTGAACTAAAGACATTTCTCCAGCAGGCTAGGACAAAGTTTCAGGCCCGTATGAAGAGTTTCCTTTTGGATTGCCATTGTCTCTTTCAGGCAGTTTTCCAAGATGGATAAATTTTATGGTTGTACGATTTCCATTCAGCTGGTGGTTTAGAATTTTTTTCCCATCACGTCCTTGAAATGAAATTTTTCAAATTTGAATCCATTCTTAAAAACCCCACATTTAAAAACATTGAAATTATACAATATTTATCCTAGATAACTTGTGTAGGTTTAAGATTAAGGTCTTCATTTATTAGCACTAAAATATATTCTAAGTGGGTCTTCTCAAAATTAATTATGTTTCATACTTAGATATATAAATTCCCAGGAAAAACTATTGAAAATTGTTTTCAATAAAGGTGGATGTGGGGAGAAATGTATTTGACATAATTACTAAATGTCTTGGGAAAAATATATATATGTGTGTGTGTGTGTATCTTTTTTTTTAATTTTTTTTTTAACGTTTATTTATTTTGAGACAGAGAGAGACAGAGCATGAACGGGGGAGGGGCAGAGAGAGAGGGAGGCACAGAACCAGAAGCAGGCTCCAGGCTCTGAGCCATCAGCCCAGAGCCCGACGCGGGGCTCGAACTCATGGAAAGTGAGATCGTGACCTGAGCTGAAGTCGGACGCTCAACCGACTGAGCCACCCAGGCGCCCCATAATCTTATGATATAATATAATAAAGATTATATACATATAATCTTATATATATAATCTTTATTACTAGTTATTCTCCCATGCTTTCTCTGAGAGAGTTTGTCAAATAACCAAGTATGATTTTTTTCTTTCTGTTTCTTACTCCAGGATCTTAGGGAAATATGAGAACAAACTAGAGAGTGAGGAAATATTAAAACTACCTTAGATTTAATCAATGACTTCTGATCCATGCCATTGATTTCATACAGTAGATGAAGATACATTGATGACAGAGCAACTACACATTCTGTATGAGACTAGTCCTTTATTTGAAACATTGCTTCAAGGTATCTACACTGATGGCATCAGTGTAACTGACATTTCACTGTACGACCCACAGATAATGGAATACCAATTTTTAAGCTTTTCTGGTGATTGAGGGTTGGCAGCCTTAGACATACTGGACCTCAAGGAGGAAGTGAGTGAAGACTAACTATAATGAAATTACTTAGCATATACACAGTTTGCTTACTCTGTCTTCAAATTTTGTTTCATATAGCCTGATGCCTGACTCAAATTCCTTGTTATCATTTGCTTCTGATGTCACTGCTATTCTCCATTTCTAGGAGGTGGACAGTGGCATTAGGGGACTAGGGACTAGGGGGACTAGGGACCATTAGGGGACAAGGAGATGGCTTTGCTGAATCCTTAGCTATAGAAGTCAGGGAATACAAACAAGAAGATAACATTTTCTCCAGAATTTTGAGATTTGCTTTCAAAACAAAGTACATAATATCTTCCCAAAATATAAAAATTTAAGAAGAGATCATGGCTCTTTGAAAGGAAGTGTCACATAGGCCCAATGCCATGTCTTGTGAGTAGGAAAACTGGCACCAAAATTTCCATGTTTTTCAGGAGGAGTTTTGATAGATAAAATGCCACTCTGCTTCCTCTCTCTAAAATTTGAGATCATAGCTTCTTATCAGCAAAGTTGCTATACTATTCAGTATTTATTTTCTCTGGAATATCCTGTTTCATTTTCTGGGGTTGGTGACCACTCTGTGACCAGTAGCATACTTGACCTAATGCTTACCAAATGAATCCTATATTATCAGGCTGATTTTCTCCAGCTCTCCAAAAATAGGAGGAATTACCCACAGTCTGGGATATGTGTTACATTGATTTCCCCCAAGCACCTACCTACATTTCCAATATTCATATTTGTTTATTGGGCACATATGCCTCATTTAAGCTCATCCTTTATTCAAATCTTCTGAACAAATATTCCCACTTAAAACCCAGCAGGTGGCTTCCTGTTTCATAGATCTCCTGATGCCAACCAAGTTTCTAAAATGCTGGGCTTTCAGCAAAGTGTATGAATTTGTGACTTGGGGCAAATATCCTAACTCCCCTTAAAAAAAGGATTTCCTCAGCAAGAGAACACACTTAAGGAAAAAATTCCACATTTCTACTTGTCAAACAGACTCTGCAAATAGCATAATTACACGCAGATTTTTTTATTTCCTGCCTACTTTTGAAACTGGGTTTGCATAGGGCCCTTGGGTGAAGAGTTTTCCATAGCACCCACTCACCCCAACTGAATTCTTTGAAGAGGTGTCAATGTATAGTTAACAGCAATATAGCTTGGGTGAAGGAATGTTTGTGGAGCTCAGTGAAAATAGATCGACACACGACGTTTCCATGACTGAATTATGAGTCCTTTGTCATGAGACCTTTCTCATTCCTCTATACATGAAAAGAACATAGATATTCTATAAGAATCTGGAACCAGGTGCTAACAATATATGCCACAATAAACTGTGCATATGTAAAGTCTCAAGTGAGTAGCTATCCCTCAGTGTCGAACTATTCATATAAATGTCAGAATAAATTATCTGCTTCAGCGATAGAGCAAAACAGTTGAGGGTACTAACAAAAAGTGCCCATCGGTGACATCGCACAATATGCCGTATAAATTGCAGAATGACACCTTTGAAAAAAATTTGTTTACTGCCGAGGGGTAATGTGGCAGGTGCAAAGAAGGCAAAGAAATATAGAATGGATAATAAATAGATTCTAAAGGCAAGCTAAGATCAGAAATAAACTCCTATACTTTTTTTAGAAAACTCATAGTGCAGCTGCTCTGGGGTGTCTGATTGGCGATATCTTTATCTGAATGCACAGGAAAAGCAAGCTGAGCTGTCACCCAAGAGAGTGCAGAGCTCAAAATACTAGTATCCTCGATGTTCTAGGCCTCTCATGACTCTAGAAATTCTCCTGGGACTTATCACTTCCTTATACACCTGCACATGGCTTACAAGGATCTTTGTGGTTAGATTTTTGACTACATCTATCTGAGGTTAGATTTCTGAGAGGCAGACCCTGTGTGCGAGTAATTTACTAAGGACAAGTGAGCAGGAGAGACATATAAGAGGGTGATATGAAAATCAGGAAAGAATGGAGGAGAAACCCAGTATGGGCGTGATCTCAGGCAAAGTTCAATAGAAGGTGGGTTCGACCTGATCGCCAGAGTTTCAGGGGAAACTCTTCAGTGTAAGCTGTACCCCAGTGTTTTCCTCAGTAGAGGCAAGAGAGCTGGCTTTTCATACTCCCCTCTGTCAATTATTGAGTAAAGACTGCCCTCAGGGTGTATGTAAGTGAGTGGAGAGAGTAAATTTCCCAGATGTTTCTATGTATCTCTTTTCATGTGGGCAAAAGGACCTCCAGTAGCCCCAGAACAGTCCTCTGTGAAAGGCCACATGTTCTGACTACTGGAAGCAAAAGCACACTGAGGTGAGAGGCCGAAAATGATAAATGGGATCCAAGGAACCTGGGGGAGAATCAATACTGTCGATTTCAATGTGACCATTCCACATCTCCAGCCATGCCCTCCCACTCTGTTCCAGCCTCAGTGCCCTAGTTCCTGTTCCTCAAACCTTTTATTTGTGGTGTTTTGCCACTTTATTTCCCTTCACTGTGCCTGCCTTTCCAGCCGCCTAATACCTACTCATCCTACAGACCTCAGCGTCAATATCATGTCCTCCAGTCTCTTGTGATTGGCTGCTTCTCTGTCTCTTTCCCTCTAAACTAGTTCAAGGAGGCCAGAGATTGGGCTTATGTCATTCCCCACTGTACCTCCAACATCTGACAGTAGGTGGGTAGCCAATAAACATTTATCAAATGGATAGAAAAACTTACAATACCAATCTTATTCCTAGAAAAAAAAAAAGCTTTATTCTTAGAATCTATACTAAAACAAAGTTGGACATGAACAACTGAATTAAAATAAAAAATTACTATCTGGTAATATTTGTGATTCTTTAAAAATGCACAAGGGGCACCTGGGTGGCTCAGCGGGTTGAGCATCCGACTTCGGCTCAGGTCATGACCTCATTGAGTTTGAGCCCCGCATCGGGCTCTGTGCTGACAGCTCGGAGCCTGGAGCCTGCTTGGGATTCTGTGTCACCCTCTCTCTCTGACCCTCCCCTGCTCACACTCTGTCTCTGTCTTTGTCTCTCTCCAAAATAAACATTAAAAAATGCATGAAGTTTCCCCACACGTGTTATCTCATTTGACTCCTTATGTATTCCTCAGAATCAAAAACAGCTGGAATTTTGTTTACCATTCTTATTATTTAGGGGGAAGAAAAAGTCATTTTACTGTCAGACAGGACTTAGGCCAACACTACCTTCCCAGATACATAAAACCTAGGATGGAGAAGAATGTAGGTCATGATTTAAAGAGTGAAGACAAAAACCCTCGATCTGCAATCCTTCATTGAATGCATTTTTAATATAACTGCCCCCCTTTCTATCACGGGGTGAGTCTAATTTAGCTTTGAACTCCCAGATTTTTGTGCTCTTTGTAGGAGCTTAATAAATGTTCAATGTTGAGTGAGGAGATTCATTCACATATAGATACATATCAAATATTTGTTGTGCATATGGCACTGTGCTAGGCACCAAGTAGAGGAGAATTAAAAGGGAAATTGTTAATTTACCAGCATTCTAACCTCCAACTTTCCTATCCCACCTCCTTCTACTTTACCACTATTCCAGGGCTAACATCCTATGTATAAAAAGCTGTATTTTCCATGCCCAGTTCTGCACAGGGATGTATCATAGCAGCAAACGCACCCAAATAGGATTCACTGGCCTGAGGCAACTTTCCTACTCAGTGCCTGCAGTGTTTAGTAAATAAAACCAACGTGCCCAAATGATACTCATTGTGAATACTGGTTATACCTGAATTACCAGTAAGTTCCAACTGCTAAAGCAATATCAGATTCCCTTCATGGTTATAGCCCTTAACCCCTTCCAAACCAGTGAGCCTGTGATTGATTCTCCTCTAAAATTCTCCTTTTGAGCCTCATCTTCCAGCTTCATCCAAAATAAAAGAGTGGCTTTCAAGGTATAGGATTCTCCCAGATTATGAGGCAGCGGACAAAAACTTTTCATAGAGCCTGAGAAGCCCAACTTAGGCACTTACTACTAATGATGATCTTTATATTTCTTTGGAGAGCCCTTTATAGGCTAGAGGTCAAACTACAGAGGAGAAACAAAAAGTAGCTCTAGGCTCCATAAAAGAGGTGATTGTTTGAGTTGGGTCTTATGAGATGAGTAGGTACTCTATGAATGAAAAAGAGAATTTCAGTTAGGGAAGTCTCTATGTCTGGGGAGAAAACAGCTAGCTTGGGGGATAACAAAAGATGAGTGTACCTAGAGGAAGTAAAAGGAGGTGAGTCATAGAAGATAAGGCTAGAAAATAAAGTTAGGGCCAGAGTGTTAAGGAGATTATTAACACGTTGAAATTTAACCATAGGTAACAGGAAGGCAATGAAGGTTTTTAAGTAGAGAAGGGGCATAACTAAATGTGGTTTCTAGGAAGATAACTCAAAATACCTTTCAAATGATATGCTACAATGGTGGAGAATCAGGGTGCCATGACAATCACCCACAAGAGAGAAATAGTGAAGCTTTAGGCTTAGACAGTGGCAATGGGATTAGAGAGCAGGAGCCAGATTAACAAGATAAATTTAAGGCCAAATTGCATTAGACAAGATGTGGAGGGTACAACAGAAAGAGTAGTGTTTGATGCAAGGTTCCAGTTCAGGCAATGAGCAGTTGGTGATTTTGTTTACCCAAAGAGGAGATATAAGGGGAAGAAGATGCTGAGGGAGGAAGATAATAAGCTCAGCTTTGGGTACGTGTTTGAGATGACCACTACAAATCCATGCAGACATGTCTAACCTGCAATTGAAAATGTTAATTTGAGCCAAAAAGATATGTCAGGGCTACAAATGTAAGAATGGGATTCATCAAAATGTGATAGTACCAACTAAGATCACTCAGTGCAGAAGTGTAGAAAGAGTAGTGAAGAGGACTAAGAATAGGACGTCCATATACATGAACATTGAGGGAGTAGGGGGAAGGGAAGGAGGACTCAACAAAGAGTACTGAGAAGGAGTGGTCAGAAAATCTGGCAAAGAACCGGGAAAAGATGTATGTAGTCACTGATGTTAAAGGAAGAGAGAGTTTCGTGGATGAGGAAATCAATCATGCCAAGTGCAGCAGGAACGTTGAGTAGAAAGAGGCAAGGAAGGAGACCACTGGATTTTGTCAGTGGGACATTTTTGACCTTAGCAGGGGCAATCTCTCTAAAAAAGGGTGACAAAAGCTTAGATTGTATTTGGTTGTAGAGTGAATGAAATTTTACAAAGTGGAAAAAAGTTAATGTGTAAACTTTTCATTTAAAGGAGTAATGCCAGGGATGGGGCATCTGGGTGGCTCAGTCGGTTAAGCATCTGACTTGATTTTGGCCCAGGTCATAATCTCATGGTTCGTGGGTTTGACATGTGGCTCGTGCTGACAGTGCAGAGCCTGCTTGGGATTCTCTCTCTCCCTCCCTCCCCCTCTCTCTCTCTGCCCCTCCCCTGCTCATGTTTGTACATGCTCTCTCTCTCTCAAAAATAAATTTAAAAAACTTTTAAAAAATTCATACAAAAATAAAAGATAAAAGACTAATGCCAGGAAGAAAAAGGGAGTTCACATATTAGCTTACAGAGTTTGAGAGAAGGAAGGCTTTTGTTTTGTTTTGTTTTGATATTAAGATGAAAAGAATGCATTTATGAAATAAGGGAAAGGTAGATTGAAAATACAAGAGAGATAGAAGGTAACTGACGAAGCAGAGATTATCCTTGCACTCAAGGAGAAATATCACTTCCTTACTCCGATAGTAAGTTTTACTGGTGAACAGGATGGTAGTCACGGTAAATTCACATCCAAAGGCCTCTATTTTCTTGGTGAAGTCATACTCTATCACCTCACACAGACGGGTCACTGCCATCAGCATGGGCTGATCCTGAGTATAGTCACCAATAAGCTGGAAAAGAGCACCAGACTCTTGATGCTTTGACTGATGGCCCTCTTTACTATCAGGACAATCCACCCAGACATTCAGGAAGCATTTTTAAAATTTAAATAAATCAT
>NW_024420490.1:710748-746410 GCF_014898765.1 Herpailurus yagouaroundi
TCCAACGACCGTGGGATCATGACCTGAGCCAAAATCAAGAGTCAGATGCTCAACAGACTGAGCCACCTAGGTGCCCCCCAAATCTGTTTTAAACATAAGACCCAGAAGATAAAGCCAGAAGGTAATATGTGCAATACTCAGACAAAAAATGAAGGAACTAAAGAGGTTCAGTGTCCAAGATATCCATCATTTGCCTTGGCCAACTCTTTATCCCTCACTGCATCTATCTAAATATTTCACACTATTTTCATTGTAGAGGCCCAGAAAGAGTTAATAATAAAGGCAGTAGTTGACGTTACTTGAGCCCTTACCATGTGTCAAGCATTCCTGTAAGCACTTTGCATATTCATTCATTTAATCCTTCCAATACCCTTATAGACAAGTATATACATGGTATTATTAGCCCTATTTTACAGATAAGGAAACTGAAAAGCAGAGCATGGTAGGACACAGAGCTAACTTTCAATCCCATGTAGTGTGGCATGAGTCTACCCTATTCCCATTAGTGGGACAGTAAAGGCCTAGAAGATTGGTGTTGTTGTACACCAAGTTCATGAGTTAGACCTGTATCCATTTCTTAATTGTAGAGCCACGCTTGGGCCTGTGAGTCTGGAAGGCTGCAGGAGATTTGCCTCAGAATCTGTTTATTATTCAACTTTGTATCTTCAGATTCGAGCACATTAATCCTTCATAAATATTTGAGGAATAATTAAATGAATGAGCAAAGTTGATCTCTCTCCAATCAACCAACAGCTTTCTGCTCGGAATACGTTGGAACTGGCCTGCAGCTTGTGGGGGTGGGGAGGCAGTTAGTGGGTGAGGGAAGGAGAAGAGATTCAGTCACGGCTTCTTCACAGGTTACACGCTCTGTGATTTGGTGCCTGACTAATGGCATTTTGTAGTCATGTTTTTACATCTTCTTTCAGTGCAAATTTGTGATGTGTTTCAATATATCACAGAAAAATGCTGACTATGACATACCACCACATCTGGCATTTTCTATAGTCTGAGAGTCTACTTTCTAGTGCAGTTTACTCTCTGGGCTCTGAGAATGTTTTCATTTAATAATCTCAATCATTTGGACACAGTGGGAACAAATGCTAAGTCTGGGACCTGAAGTCTGCAATTTGATTCTCTTTATCATAACTTTCCAACATAGATGATGAGCCCAAGCTTGCAAAGATAACAGGGGAAGGAAGGTTTTAAGTACCGCTTGCTGGAGTAGTGTTCTTTAAGACCTAAGGAGACTGCTCTCTGAAATAATGTATGTGGTCTCTTCTTACACGGAAGGGGCACTGACTTGCTTAAGTACAAAGTCAACTTTACTTTGAGGCCAGGTAAAAATCAATCACAACATACTTTGGAGAAACACTTATGATGTGCCTAACTTATAGGTACTCCGAGGACTTATTGAAAGCAGTAATAGGACAGTAATGGTCCTTCAGAAAATGTGTCATCTTGGTGAACAAATGAAATAAAGAGACATAAAACAAGTCTGAGCTACAGAAGCCAATTCTTCTCTATATAAACATGCAGCTACGTGTGGAATTACATCATGGCAACTCGGAGTTCTGAATAAGGGAGTTCATGATGGCTGAAGTATAAGGAAGAGGTAGAAAATGAGGGAGGACTTGAACTATAGGCGGGGTTTGCAGAGACAACGTGTGCCTCATGGCGTGTCAGGCAACATGTAAATGTGTCGCATGCAGGATCTTGTTGATTCCCTACAAAATGGATAAACACTACTGTTACCAATTCCCTTTTGCCAGATCCAGAAGCTAACGTTCAGAATCCTTACAGCTGGCACAGCTGTGAGAGGCAGAACAGCTGGTTACGTTCAGGCTGTGGAGCGTTGGAGCCCACAGACCTACCCACGGCCCCGTTCTTATGGTAGCCTAAGCAGACTGCCAGGGTCTGTGTTTGCAAATGAACAACACATCTGACTGGAAGGGAGGTTTGGAAGAGGTGTGCGTGAACGCAGGGTAATCCCCAGAATGAAGACTCTTTTAGGAAGATTCTTGCTTTTTAACTTGAGGGACTTTCTACCTCCATTACCTGAGAGTTTGGGAATGGGGTCATTTCTCATCAGAGGATTCTTTTCTACAGCACTGCTATCCTGTGTTTGGCACAACACACAAAATTAGAGCCCATTAAAAGCTTCAACAAAACTTGTCTCTAGTGTGCATGGATTAGGAGTACAAACTCCACTGTATTTCTTTAGCAAATCATCCAGACTCTCATGTCTTCAAATTCTAACCATCTCAAGGTCCCAAAGTGATTTTCCTGCTTGCTGTCATGAGCTCACATATGTCTAATGGGAGAATGACATCCTCCAATTCAAGTGTGAACTTAATTGTGGTGCATAAGAGGAGGCCACTTAACTTCTTCATTCGTGGAGGGGCAGCTCCACTTGGCTTAGTATCAGAGATCCTATCACAGTGAGATGGAGGTGGAAATATATGATATGATAAAATCCAGACATAGGACAGTTTCTCTACAACTTTAAAAAATCTCAAACAATGCAAAATTTGGAGGCCTTTGAATTTCAAGAGCAATAATGCAGGGTCCATCTTCGATTTCTGATTATGTGTTGGCTAATAATATGTACATTTACAAAACAGAGCCATATCTTTCCCATCCTGTATGTAAAGAAATACATCAGCCTCCCTACAAAGAATCTCTCCTTTCCTTTCCTTTTCTCCTTCCCCATGCACGATTCATTGTCTCCTCTTTGACATTCCCTTACAATGTTAGTCTTACCATCACATTATATTACAGTTAGTCTGATTTACATCTTTTTTTAAAAAAATTTTACTGTTTATTTATTTTTGAGAGAGAAAGTGAAGGGCGGGGAGGGGCAGAGAGAGAGGGAGACACAGAATCAGAAGCAGGCTCCAGGCTCTGAGCCGTCAGCACAGAGCCTGATGTGGGGCTTGAACTCACGAACTGTCAGATCATGACCTGAGCCGAAGTTGGATGCTTAACTAAATGAGCCACCCAGGCATCCATTCATCTTTGTGCCATGACAGATTGACTTAATTGGATGCAAGGATAGAGTGCATTTTGGTATTCCCAGCAACTTATAGGCACCACTGTAAGTGCCCAGCCCATATCACCAATCCCTGATCTCTTCAATGCACCATCTGACTTCCAACTGCCAACACTTGGATTTCTTTGCTTGAAGGCTTTCTCTGACCTAAGCCACTTTGCCCACCCTGTGGCAGACCAGAAGTGCAGATGAATTAATGCCCCCTGAGAATACTCTCATTCAATGACTGATGGGAGTTGATGTAAAATACCCCAGTTCCTTCTTCCCCTGGGAAGTATAGCTCAGAAGAATGTGCCTTCCAGAGTTGTTCATGGAATAAAGCTTCATTTGCCCTCAAAGAATAATGGACTTGCTAAAGTACCTTTTCTTAGTTTCTTTCCCTACCCTGTCTCTCTTCTCCACCTCCCAACTGGTGTATCATTCACCTCTTTAATAAACTACTTTCACCTGAGTCCTTGACTCAAGGATAACCCAAATGAAGTAATCACCCAATATACAGAAGTCTAATGAATGTCCTTTTAATGAAACTTAATTACAAAGATACAGAGTGTAGCATGACATTAGGCGTATAAAAGCACAATGCTACATAAGTGCTAGGGGCCTATTAGTCAAATTTGAGCACATGTAAACACAACAAACATCATGATTTCAGGGTTTCCCTCTGCAGTAGTGAAGCGGCTGTCCTAGCTGTTAGTAGAGAAGAGTGCATGTCAGGAACTCTGGCTTCTATTTTTAGATCTCTTGCTGACATAGAAAACCTCTGTTTCCTAATAGTACAATGGTGACCTTCCTACCCTTGGAGAAATGGTGCAGAATGCCTAATGAGAAAACAGTCCCTTATTTGTGGAAGCCACAGGGGAAAAGAGGAGGGAAATGAAAACTTAGGTACTCTATATTGGCAGGCATGGTGCTCTAAGACTTCCTTTGGCAGCCAAACAGCAAGAGCTGGGTTGCCCAGCAGTGCAATGGCCTTGAACAGAATTTAGGTCTCCAAGCTTCCAAAGCCCGGTTCTGAGTCTAACATTTCCAAAGGGTACTCATTTCTTCTTTTTTTAAGCCTTGCATTAAAAAATAATTTTTTAAATGTAAAATCATGACTCTCGTGCAGATACAAAATGAATACATGTTAAAGATTTTATTCGACTCATTAATCAATGAGGGAACCAGACCAGACAGGTGTATAAGCAGCTCAAAAGAAAATCCAAAGAACAGACACATTAATAGATCAAGAACATTGAAATAAATGTGCAAATAGTGGCAAAACTACCCTCTTCCACATTGGGGGAGGGCAATCACTTGAACTTCTACAGGACAGAACAGGACAGAATTTATGTGTCTCTAAGCAAAATATATGTTGCTATCAGTTATACAATTTATAGAATTGTAAAATAGCTCCTGCAGAATCAGAATCAGATAACATGAAAGGGTGTACTATTGGCAATGCATAGTTCCCACTGAAACACATTTCCCCTTGCCCCCACCTCATGATTCTCCAATTTCCTAGTATCTGTTTATACTGTTAAAATCCAGGTCTTTTTCTTAATACTGTGAGTAGGGATGAGCAATTAAATGTAGAACAGAGATGGGGTGCCTGGGTGGCTCAGTTGTTGAGCGTCCGACTTTGGCTCAGGTCATGATCTCATGGCTCATGAGTTCAAGCCCCACATCAGGCTCTGTGCTGATGGCTCAGAGACTGGAGCCTGCTTCGGATTCTGTGTCTCCCTGTCTCTCTGCCCCTCCCCACTCACACTAGATCTGTCTCTCTCTCAAAATGAGTAAACATTAAAAAAAATTTTTAATGTAGAACAGAGATATGGTGCTTGAGAAGAGCACATCTAGTTTTAAAATAAAGGGAAAAAACTTAAGGTTTAGATGGAAGATCCTTCCTTGATAGGGGAAGGAGGTGGTGAGAGAAAAGAAATAGGTGGCATTGCCCACACACAGTCACATTCAATCCCCGCAATGGACCCCAAAGCTACGTGAAGATATTTCTTCTTTTATAGATGAGGAGCCCAGAGTGATTCAATAGCTTACAGAGGGTTACATAAATAGTACATAGCAGAGCCAGGATTTAAATCCCTTTCTTCTAGCTCGGAAGTTTATGATTTTTCTCGCATTATTTCAGGCTGCCCTGGTGAGAGATGATGTCAGGAGGGAGGGAAACAGTCAAGAAGTTTCCCAACTCCCACCTCAGACAGGGCAGCTCATCAGGCCAGTTTACAGTGCTGCTCATTGGTGACTATCAAGTTTTTGTCATAATTTTCTCATTCTGCTGAGTGTTCTGGAAACATAGCAAACAGGATTTGCTTCTGAGTTCACAGAGTGAGGTGAGGCAATTGATTTAAATGAACAACCTTTTGAATGAACTACCCTTTGAAGCTGAATGGATGGAGGCCAATTGATGGGGTTAAAATGCCTCGGATTGAAAGCTGTTCTGAAATGAAATGGAAACACACAGATTTCTTGGGACACCATTGGCATTTCCTTGCACTAAAAGGCTTATATTCTGATCAATAACATTCATTGAGCTTTGTGGAATGCTTACTATGTGCTCACTACTATACTAAATGCTTTGGAAAACATTACAGTGAATCAGACCTGAACCACATCCTTTCCAGAGCATACTAGAAATAATTAGACACACGTGACAAATTGACAATAATACAACATGGTAAGGGTTATGGGGCTATGGAAATGCCAAGAAAGATGATATTCAAGTGGGGAGAATCATGGAGAAATTCACTGAGTATGTATCCTTTGAACTAGACTTTGAAGCATGAGATTTGAACACGGGAACATGTATGTATATGTGGGTACACTGCACCTACTGATTCCATTATCATAAACCTAAATGCAGCATAGTTCCTTCTTTAAAAATTATTAATGAAAAAAAAATCTATCTTCAACTCGTCAGGACCTAACAAGTTGATCAACCTGCTATTCACTTTGCAAAGTACTAAAGGATCCAATTAACATGAGAGAAAGTTGTCTTTAATTCTATTTTTGTTACTTCCTAAAATCAATGGAAGTTATCATTTGGGTTCATGAGAAATTCTCAGGTCTCTTCATTTCAAAGCTAATTCCAAATGGCATTTAAAATTGACTTCTAAAGCTAAATAGGCCTTTATTTATTATCCACCCTAATCCCAAGGTAGCAAGAATCTCATATTTTTCAGCAATTCTCCATCTGATGACATTTTATTATAGCATAAATAGAAATATATGTAGATTACACTTACAAATTACTCCCAAAAGAAGGTCTATATCCAGTCTCTGCAATCTTTAAAATAGTAAATGAACCTTGTCACCATAGGCAAAGGGCCCTAAATCTTCCAGAACACTTCACTTTAGGTCACTATAGGAACCTTCACTTAGGAACCTTCACTTTAAGGTCACTATAGTCCTACAACGAACAAAAACGCAGCAGTTCACTTGGATTAGAAAGAGGTTTCACAAAAATGCCCTCTGTGTGATGTTTGCTTAGGCGCACACTTTTTGTTCCACCTGACATTTCTTGCAGGATGACTCAAGGGCTTTTCAGCAAATAGTTTCTGACTTGTCCTTAATGCCTGATTTTCTTATATTTAGTCCCACAATTCACCATCTAACAGTAAATGATAATTAGAAGAAGACCAAATATATGCCAGGTACATACGGGTATGCAATAAATGTTTGCTGATTTAATGCATGACTGAAGATTTATAGGATGGAAATGCACAGAATTCAGTAAATTCCTGCAAGGAGGCACCAAATTTAATTTCCTGAACCCAACAAAAGCGTAAAAGTTTCATGACCATGCTTATGAGAAAGTCACATGACCAAAAATATTTTAATATGACCCTAACATATGTTTGGCTAAGCAAAATCATCTGAAGCTCATTTCATTACATTATTATAAATAAACATGTAATCCTTATTGAAAAACCTTTCCACTCATCCTGCCGTTAAAAAAATGTTTATTTATTTTTGAGAGAGAGAGAAAGAGAGACGGAGAGCGTGTGCATGAGCGGGGTAAAGGGCCAAAAGAGAGGGGGACAGAGAATCCGAAGCCGGCTCTGAGCTGTCAGCACAGAGCCCAGTTTGTGGCTGGAATCAAGGAACTGTGAGATTAGGACCTGAGCCGAAGTCAGAAACTCAAGTGACTGAGTCACCCAGGCGCCCCTCATCCTGCCGTTTTTTGCCATCTTTTTGTAATTTACTGGTTCTCGGGGTACCTGGGTGGCTCAGTCGGTTAAGCGTCCAACTTCAGCTCAGGTCATGATCTCGCAGTTCGTGAGTTCGAGCCCCACATGGGGCTCTGTGCAGACAGCTTAGAGCCTGGAGCCTGCTTCTGATTCTGTGTCTCCCTCTCTTTCTGCCCCTTTCCGGGTCTCTCTCTGCCTCTTAAGAATAAATAAACATAACAAAAAAAAAAAACTTACTGGTTCTCAACCAGGGGTGATTTTTTTTTCTCCCAGGGGATATTTGGCAGTTCACGGACATGTTTTTGGTTGTTACAATAGGGACCATGAAGGTTGGGAAGCTACTGGCATCTAATAAGCACGGACCAAGCGTGCTGCTCAACATCCCACGATACACAGGACAAGCTCCCACAACACAGAACAATCTGGCCCCAAGTGCCAATAATCCCAAGGTGGAGAAACCCTAATTTAAATAAAGAAGCTGGCAGCGATGATCTCAAAGCCACAGTGCTATGTGGTTGTCCAAACAAAAAGATTGTTTATGCATAACTCCTGGAAAAAAGAGTTATAAAAGATGGTTGGATCCTGCTAAAGAGTTCTATAGAGCTGAGAAAAAAAACAGAGCTTACAGAGAGAAGAGAAAGAAAATTGGACGAGATGGACATTATTTCAGTAAAGATGAGCCCAGAAAACATTGGGAGATCTAAGTTGTAGTCTCAACATTTCAGTTTACTCTATATTGAAATGGGTCTAATGACACACCTCCTGCATAGGCATATTTTGACAATCCAATGAACTTGTAATAATGATACTGATGATAACTGATTGAGCAACTATTATGCGTTTTCCATACATTAGCACTAATTCTCACAATTAACATCATGGCAAGTATCGTTATTCCCATTCCACAGAATATATAACAGACTCAAAGAGTTTCTGTACTGTTTAAAGTTCACAGGTGGTAATAGGTAGAGCTAGTGGTAAAAACAAGATAGACTGGGAGTCACCACACTTCAAAAATATCTACGTAGTATGACCCAAAGTCTAGGTTTCCACAGGACATTCCTGGTTTATGCTGGGTGTTTCTGTATAGTTATCAACAGCACCTACTTTCTGTTTAAAAATTAATCATCCTATATTAGATAATGGCTCCCGTCTTATCCCTTGTTTTTAAATCACAGAGATACCACAGCGTGCAAAAATAGAAACTTGCTGACATTCTAAAAGCCCTCTGACATGGATCTGAGCTACGTGCACATCTTTCTATTCACTCATCCTTGTGCAACAGTGGTTGACAACTGGTAGCCATTAGTGGGAAGGACTCACAGAAGCT
This sequence comes from Herpailurus yagouaroundi, assembly GCF_014898765.1. Classification (NCBI taxonomy): domain Eukaryota; kingdom Metazoa; phylum Chordata; class Mammalia; order Carnivora; family Felidae; genus Herpailurus; species Herpailurus yagouaroundi. Next base: position 719,312 of record NW_024420490.1, read on the forward strand.
GCCATTTGGTTCCCTATATTTAAGCTACTTTAGGTGCTAATTAATTGCTTTGTCTGGCAATTTCATCATTTTATCAACATGGCTGGCCCAAAGCAAAGGGTTTGCTGGACTGTCTCATAAGCTGCAACAGTCAGTAAATGGCCAACTTTTTTATTTCTCTAAATATGTTGCCCTTAGCACAGACCTGGATGTCAGCAACCAAACTAAATGTAGCAGGACTGGTAAAACTATTGTGACCATGTGCTGAACGGAAGAATCAACGGTATATGATTTATTCGTGGTGAATTATCGAGGTGAAAATAACGCAATGGGTTACTTAGTTTATGTGGTCATTTATAATTACAATCATGACATTTAAAAAAGCCTTCTCCATTCTTTCAGTTTAGATGCCTCAAATCACCCCTCATAAAGGGAGTACCACCATGAACAGCCATTCCTTCCCCTTACAATCCTCCCATCCTCCAAGGCTCTCTCTTTCATGAGCATCAAAGTACCATGCAACACAGGAAGCCATCATAAGGAACACTGCTTCTCCATGTTTGAAAAGGAGGCTCTGACCCTTAACTATACATCTTCTTGCTTCCTCTGTGTGCTTTTTATTTTCTCTTTTTATCTCTTGAACCAATGGCATGAATCTTTCTGCTAGACAAAAATCTTATTCCGAAGTAAACTTCATTTCTGTATAAATCAAGCACATATATTTAATATTCCATTCCCATCCAAGGGTCCTACACTAAAGTACCGTGGTACTTAATGACACATTAAATTATTTACTAGGAATAAAATGCAAAATGAAAATGCCATTCTTGCCTATTTGTGACGAGAGAGAAAAAAGTAACATTTTCATCTTGGAACTCAAAGGCTGCCTGCCCTCTGCTCTTAAATCTCTCTCCTTAAAATGATGTTGGAAAATAACATACTTGGGGCAAACCTAACGAATAGTGACTCTTGTTTTGGTATTATACCAAATCTCCTATTCTTTCCTACCATTTATTTTTAAGACCTTTGCTGCAGCCTTTGTTTAAATTTTTTTCCAACTTGAGATATAAGACACATATAACATTGTATAAGTTTAAGGTGTACAATGTGTTGATGTATACATTTAAATATTGCAAAATAATTATTGTTGTAGTGTTAATATTACAAGATGATTACATAACTACCATTTCTTTTCTGTGGTGAGAACATTTAAGAGCTACTCACTTAGCAACTTTCAAATATATAATACAGTATTGTTAACTATAGTTACTACGCTGTGCATTATATCCCTAGAATTTATTCATCCTATGATTGGAAGTTTGTATCTTTTGACCAACATCTCCCCATTTCTCTTACCCACAGCCCCTGGTAACTATCACTCTACTCTCTGCTCCTGTGAGTTTGGCTTTTTTAGTTTCTACAAATAAGTGATATTATACAATATTTGTCTCTACTGTTTATTTTTTAAATAGAATCCATCATGAAGCTTTTTTTTTGTTTATTTATTTATCTATTTAGAGAGAGGCAGAAATAGAAAGCACATGTGGGAGCGGCAGAGAGAGAGAGAGAGAAAGAGAATCCCAAGCAGGCCCCACAGTGGCAGCACAGAGCCTGACATGGGGCTCTAATTCACAAACCATGAGATCATGACCTGAGCCAAAACCACAAGTTGGATCTTAACTGACTGAGCCACCCAGGTGCCCCCATCATGAAGCTTTAAAAAATATATGTATGCTTAACTTAGAAAGCTTTGGTCAATATGGAGATTATCTATCTATCTATCTATCTATCTATAGGTTTGTATTAATATAGTCACTACGAATAATAGGTAAAATTTTCATTACCATGGTAGAAGTTATAAAAATTGGTTCTAGGTTTTAAATATGCAAGATACAGAATATATTAAATATAATGACTGTGTCAAATACACTAAGTATTTGTTGTCCATATTATCTGGCCTAGTCCTATATTATTTCCATACTGCCTCCTAGCTCTTAGAATAACATAGTAGTCTAACTCAAACTTAATGGTTTAGTTAGTGCAGCTGGCCCAAAGGACATCATTATGGAAAGATCATGGAATTCCAGAACAATTTCTGTTGTTCACTAACCTCCTCCTCTGAAAATAGAGCAGGGCTCAGCAAACGTGGCCCTTGCATGGAACAAATCTAGTCCCCTACTTGTTTTGTAAATAAAGTTTTACTGGAACACAACCACACCCATTTGTTTACATACTGTCTATGGCTACTTGCACTACAAAGACAGAATGGAGTCTGTGTGACAGAGACTTTGTGGCCCACAGAGCCTAAAATATTTACCATCTGGCCCTTTACAAAAAGAATGTTGCTGACCCATAAGAGAACTCATCCAGGAATTAATACATTTATCAAATTTGATTACAAGCAGGGTTTTTCACTCGTATCCCTCAGTTATATCTCTAGAGTACAGTATCATTCCATACATTTAATCTTAGGGGCTCCTGGGTGGCTCAGTCAACTGAGCATTCTACTTGGGCTCAGGTCACGATCTCATAGTTCGTGGGTTCGAGCCCTGCATCTGGCTTTCTGCTGCCAGGGCAGAGTCCGCTTCGGATCTCTGGCCCCCTTTATCTCTGCACCTCCACCACTCGTTCCCTCTCTCAAAAATAAATAAACATTTGAAAAAAAAATTTAGTCTTAGGCAAGTAGCCAAGAAAGATTCAGCTGATCTTTACTGACTCTTTGTTGCTCCTCCATTACCTCTCTATCCCAGGCACTTATCTTGCAGCCCCCAATAAAACATTCCCTCCTTGGCAGGAGCACAGAATTTTATTATAGCCCTACAATTGCCTTTAGTTTTAGTCATAGTTTTATTATTACCATCTAACATATTTATTGTTCAACAAGAAATTGTTAATGGAATTACTAAAAGAAAAATGTGGATCAGCGTTTTCAGAACTATGTTTTGCAGAATGCTTGCCATTTTTGAAATATGCTTCATTAAAAGGATAGTCTATTTAAAAAAAACAAAAAAATCTCCCACGGTCAAATAAATTTGGAAAACAACAACAACACACACTATGTTCTCCTTCAGGGGCACCATAATCCACAAGAGTTTATTAAAGTTTTGGGGAGGAGGAGGCTGGCGGTAACAAAACAGTAGAGTAGGCATCTCCAAGCTCTTGTCCCCCCATAGAAACAGCAAAAAGTAAGTAGAAACTGTCAGAACTAACTTTGTCAGAGTTAACTCTAGAAAACAGTCAAAAGCTTTCAGTAACCAAGAGACTGCTGAAGTAAGAAAAAGCCAACTTCAAATGGTAGGAAAGTTTTGTGGTTTTTTTTTCCCCTTGCCCCATTCCCTCCCCAACACTGGTTTTGGCTTTGAATTAGTGGCAACCTGCATTCTCAGCGTGGAACCCTGGTCCTTAGTTCTGGAGGGGGCAGAACAAGCATTATTCACAAATTATTTTGTCTGTCTATTCTAACCAATGTGTGCTACCAGATGGGCTAATACAAAGCTCTTGCATTAGTTTGCTAGGGTTGCCACAACAAAATAGCACAGAGATTTGCTTTCTCACGGTTCTGGAGGCAATAAGTCTAAGACTGGGTGTCAGCAGGATTGGTCTCCCGAGGACTATCTTCCTGGCTTGCAGATGGCCACCTTCTTACCCATCCTCACAGAGGTCTTTCCTCTGTGCACACACATCTCTGGCGTCTCTCTTCTCTTTTCACAAGGACACAATTTATATTAGATTAGGACCTACCCTCACGACCTTATTTAACCTTAATTACCTCTTTAAAGATCTTTCTAAATACAGTTACGTTCTGAGGTACTGGGGGTTAGCGCTTCAACATATGATTTGGGGAAGGGGGCAGACACAATTCAACCCATAACAGTTCCTATCCCTGTTCCACCCAACTTGGAACTCAGGATGGAAAAAAACAGCAAGTATTGATCAAAGACACTACAAAAAAAACCACTAAAAACCTGCAGATGCCTGGGGCAAAAGATGACAGCTGAAACATACAATGAGCCATCTAAGGCTGAGAGCAAAAGCTGAGGAAATTTTCTTAGGGAAATTAGGAAATTCAAATCAGCCATTTATGCCGGGGAATTTTGAAAGCAACATGCATTCTCAGGGCAAGATGCATCCTCAGAAAAGACCTGAGAAGATCCTAAATTTCACATTGGGCTGATCTGTAGATTCAGTTCAAGTATGGCTAGGTATTGAAGGAATGTCCGAACACAGAAAAAATCTGCAGTATGGGAAAGGTGTGTTTCATCTGTTTGGTAGGTTGCTGATTTGTTAGCTCTTGGTATTCAAGGAAATCTCTGTCAAAACCCTCACTGAACACAAGTTGAGGAAAAGAGACTACAATGGCCACACATGAGAAGGAATATACTCTTTGCAAAAGAAGTTTGGGAAACTCAATAAACAGATGACCTACTGTATCCTTCAACAATCAAAACATTCAGCAAACTCTGAGGAAGGGAAAGAATCTGATCTCCAGAACAATCACATTATAATATTCAAGCATCCAGTTATCAACAAAAATTACAAAGCATATAAAGTAACAGGAAAATATGTTCCATTCAAAGGAACAAAATAAATTAACAGAAATTGTCACTGAGCAAGTCCAGACATTAATAGACAAAGCCTTTAAAATAGCTGTCTTAATATGCTTAAAGGCCTAAAGGAAAACAAAAACAAAGAATGAAACGAAATCAGAAAAGTGATATAGGAATAAAATGAGACTATCAATAAAGAGATAGAAATTATAAAAAGGAACCAAACAAATTCTGAAGCTGAAAAGTAGAGTAACAGAAATGGAGAATTCACTAGAGAATTTCAAAATTAGATTTAAGCAGGAAGAAGAAAGAATCAGTAAACTTGAAGATGGGGCAATTGAATTACCAAGTCTGAGGAGCATAAAGAAAAAAGAATGAAGAAAACTGAACTGATGCTCCACCCAACAACAGCAGAATATACATTTTTCTCAAGTGCATCAATGGGATACCAAAACTGGACCACCATATACATTATGGGAGTTCAAGAAGGAGAAGAGAGGGGCACTCAGTTGGTTGAGTATCTGACTTGGGCTCAGGTCATAATCTCACAGTTCATGGGTTCGAGCCCCGTGTTGGGCTCTGTGCTGACAGCTCAGAGCCTGGACCCTGCTTAAGATTTTGTGTCTCCCTCTCTCTCTGCCCCTCCCCTGCTCACACACACTCTCTCTCTCTCAAAAAAATAAGTAAACATTTGGGGCGCCTGGGTGGCGCAGTCGGTTGAGCGTCCGACTTCAGCCAGGTCACGATCTCGCGGTCCGTGAGTTCGAGCCCCGCGTCAGGCTCTGGGCTGATGGCTCAGAGCCTGGAGCCTGTTTCCGATTCTGTGTCTCCCTCTCTCTCTGCCCCTCCCCCGTTCATGCTCTGTCTCTGTCGCAAAAATAAATAAACGTTGAAGAAAAAAAAATTTAAAAAAAAATAAGTAAACATTAAGAAATGACCTGAGCTGAAGTCGGACACTTAACTGACGGAGCCACTCAGGCACCCCAAAAAGCAGAAAGATCCTAAATAAATAACATAATATTATATTCTGAAGAACTAGAAAAAGAAGAGAAAAACTAAACCTAACACTCTCCAAAAAAGTAAATAATAAAGATTAGAATCGGAAAAAAAAAATAGAAAAGTCTTTAGAGAATCAACAAAACAAAAAGTTGATTCTTTTAAAAGATCAACAAAAATTACAGACCTTTATGTAGACTGACAAGGAAAAAAGAGAGAAAACTCCAATAACTAAAATCAGAAATAAAAGTGGGGGCATTACAACTGACCTTTCAGAAATAAAAAAAAAATTATAAGATTATTAACAAATCAGATAACCTAGATGAAATGGACAAATACCTAGAAACACAAAAATTACCTAAGATGACTGAAGATGAAATAGAAAATCTCAACAGACCTATCACAAGTAAAGAGATTGGACGAATAATAAAAAATCTTCCAACAAAGAAAACTTCAGAACCAGATGGGTTCACTGGTGAATTCTTCCAAACATTTAAAGAAAAATTAACACCAATACTTCTCAAATTCTTCCAAGAAATAAAAAAGAACACATTCAAACTCATTCTATGAGGTCAACATTACCCTGATATCAAAGCCAGACAGAGACACCACAAGAAAATCACAGACCAATTTCCTTTATGAATACAGATGCAGAAATCCTCAAAAAAATAGTAGCAAAACAAATTCAACAGTTTGTATTGAAGAGTCGGGTGTTAATTTGTTCTGTTCTTTTTAGATTCCACATACAAGTGAAATCATATGGTATTTGTCTTTCTCTGCCCTATTTCACTTAGCATAATACACAACTAGATTTCCACAATGCAAAAGGATGAAGTTGGACCTCTATCTCACACCATATACAAAAATTATCTCAAAATGAATCAACAGCCTAAATATAAGCGCTGAAACCATTAAAATTTTAAAAGAAAACATAGGGGTAAACCTTCATGACCATGGATTTGGTCATTGATCTTTTTTGATGACACTAAAACATAAGCAACAAAAGAAAAAAAAATAGGTAAACTGGATTTCATCAAAACCAAAAACTGTTGTGCATCAAAGTACATTATCAAAGAAGAGTAAACCTACTAAGAGAAACTATTTGCAAATCATATATCTGATCGGGCTTAATATCCACAATATATAAAGAACTCTTATAATTCAACAACAGAAAGACAACCTACCCAATACAAAAATGGGCAAAGGACCTGAATAGACTTTTCTCCAAAATGATAGCCAATAATCACAAGAAAAAATGTTCAATGTCATTAGACATTAGGGAAATGAAAATCAAAACCACAATAAGATACCCCCTCATACCTACTAGAATGACTACAGTCAAAACATGGAAAATACGTATTGGTGAAGATGTGGAGAAATTGGAATACTCAAAAATTACTTGTGGCAATTTAAAATAGTGTAGCCACTGTAGAAAACAGTATGGCAGTTCCTTAAAAATTAAACATAGAATTAGTATGTGACCCCTAATTCCACTCCTGGGTATACATCCACGAGGGTTGAAAGTAGGAACTCAAACATTTCATTGCAGCATTACTCCCAACAGCCAAAGGGTGAAAAAATCCAAGTTTCTATTAACAGATGAATAAACAAAATGTAGTATATATATACAATGATTATTTAGTCATAAAAAGGAAAGAAGTTCTGATACATGCTACAACATGGATGAACATTGAAAACATTATGCTAAGTGAAAGAAGCCAGATACAAAGGATACATATTGTATGACTCCACTTATATGAAATACCTTGAGTAAACAAATTCATAGAGACAGAAAGTAGATTAGAAGTTACCAGGGGCTTGAGGGAGAGGAGAATGGGGAGTTACTGCTTAATGGTTACAAAGTTCTGTTTGAAGTGATGGAAAAACTTTGGAAATAGATAGTGGTTAGTGGTTCCACAACTTTGGAGAAACTTATATTAAAGAAACTTGCCTAATTGATTCAACAGTGTTTTCCAAACTTGTCCTACCTTTAGTGGTTTTATTAATGGACTACAGTTGACATTTCAAGGGACATTCTTGAAAGACTGAAACAAAGTACAAGTGATTATAATTTTGAAAGGGAGACAAAATTATCTGAAGGAACATATCTCTCTTGTTAAGGTGAAAACTGCCTCCTCAGGACCCAAATGGGCCTGGAGAGTCTGCGTTTCTAACAAGCTCCCAGGTGGTGCTGATTTTGCGGAGCTTCCAACTGCAGTCTGAGTAGCTGCCCTCTTACAGCCAATTTGGTCAACTGATCCAAAAGTGAAGATGTTCATAGGTGATAATTGTAGCATAATTGTAGTTTTACTTGGGTTACCAAGACAAATGCCTTACTCCAAAGAAGATAATCCGAGAGAGCAGTATATAGCAAAAAAGGGGACCTGTATAGGACGGGGCTTGTCATCTTTGTGCCGGGGATCAGGGAAGGGAGCCTTTCTTTCAAATACATTTAAAGTATTTGAAATCTATTTACCATATACAAATCTACCTCCATTTATATGTGAATTACATACTAAAGTTATGGCAAGATCAGTCTCTCATAAGAATAAGGCAAAACAATTCAATGCAATCCCTATAAAAATGCCAACAATATTTTTCACAAAACTGGAACAAATAATACTGAAATTGGTATGGAGCCAGAAAAGACCCCAAATAGCCAAAGCGATCTTGAAAAAGAAAAGCAAAGCTACAGGTATCACAATCCCACATTACAAGGTAATCTGGGATTACAAAACTGTGGTCATCAAAACAGCATGGTACTGCCACAAAAAAGAGATACTTAGATCAATGGAACAGAATAGAGCCCAGAAATAAACCCACACTTACATGGTCAATTAATATATGACAAAGGAGGCAAGAACATACAACGAGGAAAAGATGGTTTCTTCAATAAATAGTGCTGGGCAAACCAGACAGCTACATGCAAAATAATGAAACTGGACCACTTTCTAATACCATATACAAAAATAGACTCAAAATGGGTTAAAGACCTGTGAGAGCCGAAATCATAAAAATCCTAGAAGAGGACACAGGTAGTAATTTCTCTGACATTAGCTGTAGCAACATTTTCCTAAATATGTCTCTTAAGGCAATGCAAACAAAAGCAAAAATAAACTATTGGGACCACATCAAAATAAAAAGCTTTTTGCACAATGAAGGAAACCATTGGTAAAACAAGAAGGCAACCTACTGAATGGGAGAAGATATTTGAGAATGATATGTCCAATAAGGGGTTAAAATGCATAATATATAAATAATTTATGCAACTCAAAACCATAAGAACAAACAGCCCAATTAAAAAATGGGCAGAGTACCTGAACAGACATTTGTCCAAAGAAGACATCCAGACAGCCAACAGACACACGAAATGGTGCTCAACGTCACTAATCATCAGAGAAATGCATATCAAAACCACAATGAAATATTACCTTCCATCTGTGAGAATGACTAAAATTAAAAAGACAAGAAATAACAAGTGTTGGTGAAGATGTGGAAAGAAAGGAACCCTCACATGCCATTGGCAGGGAAGCAAACTGATACAGTCACTGTACCAAGGCTCCTCAAAAACTTAAAAACAGAATTACCATAAGATCCAATAATTCCACTACTGACTATTTACCCAAAGAAAACAAAAAACATTAATTTGAAAGGATATATGCACTCCTATGTTTATGGCAGCATTATTTACAATAGCCAAGATACGGGAGCAACTTAAGAGTCCATCAATAGATGAATGGATAAGGAAGATGTTGTACACACACACACACACACACACACACACACACACCCAGAAATATCATGCAAAATAAAAAGATGAAACTGTGCAGTTTGACACAACATGGATGGACCTAGAGGGTATTATACTCAGTGAAATAAGTCAGACTGAGAAAGACAAATACTACATGATTTCACTTATATGTAGAATCTAAAAACAAAAAATGAATAAACAAAGAAAAAGCAGAATCATTCCTGTAAACACAGAGAACAAACTGACGGCTGCCAGAGGGGGTGGGGGGATAGGCAAAACTTCCAAGTTGTGAAATGAATAAGTCATGGGAATAAGAGGCACAGCATAAGGAATATAGTCAATGATACTGTAATAACAATGTAGGCTGATGGATGGTAGCTACACTTGTGGGAAGCATAGCATCATGTTTACACCTGTCAAATCACTATGTTGTACTCCTGAAACTAATATAACATTGTGTGTCAACTACACTCAAATAATAAAAAAAAAGAATAAGGCAAAAAAGAAAGAAAAGAGTGAGAAAGAAAGGGAAGCAGGGAGGGAGAGAGGGGAGATGGGAGAGAGGAGACGATGTTTGGAAAGAAAGAAGGGATAATAGTGATATGAGAGATTAGGTGTCTACATAATTCTTTTTCCTATTGAATTCTCATCCAATTCACATTGGAATATCGTAACTTTGCTGATAAAACCAATTACGTGAGGTTAACTAGTGTTAACTATTTCTTTCTACAGTTCACAGAATAATCATTCACTTATGATCCCATCTAAGGATGTGTCCTTGTTAATTAGAACACCTTAGTGGATTATTGGGCTAAAATACAGATGAAAGGTTGTATGGACACATATCAGGATAACAAAATGAAAAACAATTCTAACATCTAACCCAAAGAATTTTCAGGCCGTAGTCCTAGTAGCTTTTATCAGAAAGATAATTTCAGGGGCCTCAGACATTTTACTCCTGCAGTTAAGAAAAGTGTCCATAAGTTAGGAAACTTCTGCCTCTTACAAACTCTGTGACCTTGGGAAAATTAATTAATTACCTCTGTGTCTCAGCTTCCTCATCTATAAAGTGGGGGACATGGTAGCACCTAATGACTGAAGAATGAAATAAGGCACTCACTGGCGCACAGCAGGGTTTTAATATGTATCAACTCTTATTACATGCATGTACTAACCCTGCATCCAAAAAAATTGCTTTTTCTTCTTTCCAAAATTTTATATCCGGATGCAAATGAAACTTGAGAAAATACCCAAGATTGAAGAGGTCAGAAGTAAAGGATCAAATTGTCCCAGAAATATCCCACAAACCAGTGGCAAACACCATGGTTGGCAGGTCAGGAGGAAGCGAGGTTATTGTGTAAGGAACGTGGTGCAGCAAAGGGGCTGAACGTTTAGGTGTTTGGGATGAGAATGATAAGGCATGGAGTGTCAGCCTTTCTACTTACTGTGGCATGACTTTAAGCAAGTTGCTTAGTCTCTCTAACCCCCAGTTTCCTCATCTGAAAACATTTACTGGTGCAGTAAAACAATTCCTCTTTTGAGAAGATTAAACTAGATAATTTTTAAAATGTGCTTAGTACAGCTTGTTAATACGTGGTAGCTTAAAAAATATTTTGAGTTCTAGCAATACACTCACACCGCCATTTACTTGGAAGGATAAAAATAAGTGTATGATGGTATGACCCAGCATCCTAAATGCCTGTAAGCCAACTGGGGGGGCCAATTGGGGAGGCCAGGATAATGTACAGAAGACATGTCTCTTTCCTGTTTCTTTACCCCCCCCCCCATCATTCATTTTCTTATCTATCTTGCATATAAAAATTCATGAAAGCTTCCCATCCTGAATTGGGCTATTTACAATGAAATATTTTATTGTGAAGAGAAGAAAAAAAGTGAACATATACAATGTCTCACAACTTGCCTCTACCTTGTCTAAATGTATTTCTTATTAGCAGAAAAGTATATTTGCTATGGAATAGAACTTTATCATCAAGGAAGAGACTCATTTTTGTTCTCTTTTCAGTAACCAAATGAGAAACAAAGTCAAATAGAGTAGAAAGTGACCCTGGGGAAGAAGTCATCTTGGCAGATGTTGAAATAAGAGGGGGAAGGGATGAATTAAAAGACTTGGAATATCTCAAAGATGCAGGCTGAAAAATATTTTGATAATATGATGGTGCCTGTGATTCCATACCTACAAACATTTAAAAAAATAAACACAATCGTTTTCCATTAAAAACAGAAAAGTTAGTTATGTTAAAGAAAAAAACTTAACACATCTCTTTTACCAAAAGTTCTTGCCTGGAGACTTAAGTTCGCTGTTTAACCTAAGTTTCCTTTCCTCAAAGGAAAGGGCTGGAGAACCCTCTGACTTGTCGAGTTTAAACACACGGTACCCAAGCGCCACCATGGCTGAGTTTTACCACCACCCTTAGAGGGAGGCCTCAGTCACTTAGATCCTCATGGCATGTTGGGTATAGAGCCAACCAGGGTGTAGCCTGAACTAGGTTACATAGACCTTGTTAAGTAAAGAGAGAATTTTCTAGCGATAGAAGGCTCATGGCAGTGTATTCTTAACCCAGAATTAAGGGGTAACTACGTGAGGGCAATAAACATATCTCCCAGAAAAACATGAAACTGGAAATAATTAGACAGTGATATCTATCATCGAAGGGCAAAGAATCTGTGGCCATACCCCCCTGAACATATCTGTTGTCATCTGATCTCAGATACTAAGCAGAAAAGGGCCTGAGTAGGGCTTGGGTTGGGGAGACCAAGGGCGAGATCAAGAAAGCTAGCCTCTGGGTCTCTGGAGAAAAAAGTGGACTCTCTTTTGAAAGCATATCTAGGATTAATAGCCCTTGCTTTACAATCCAGACATTAAGTGACACTTCTGTGTTTATTTCTTAAAATCAGCCAATTTTCTTTATTTTTGTATTTTTGTACATCATTTTTCATTGGGAATCAGAGGATATACAGAATGAATGGGCTAAATTCAAAGGTGTCAAGAGAATCAAACTAGACCCACTGATTTAAAGGGTGTCCTGGAAAAGGAGGTGGATGGATAAAGGCCATCCACCCAAAAGGCTATTTTGATAGCAACTAGTGACAATGAATTCAGTTTAATAGTCTCCAGCTTATATTTTCTAAATCCCAAACTCTGCTGGGTAAGTTATCATTGCTTAACTGTCCTTATTCGAAACACTAGTGGGAATGTTATCACTCTGAACCTCTGGGTACAACATTTTTGATTTTGGTTTTTTGGGTTTTTTTTTTTTTTTTTTTTTTTTTTTGCAATCTCACCATCATTTTTAGTTTATGTTTCTAGTCATTTGCACAGATGTTGACGGAGCTGTATTCTTGCTTCAATGTCTATTGCAATATTCTTATTGCATTCTGCAGGTCCTCCAGTAAACGTTACTTGCAATATTTTTATCAACAGTTTTGGATCGGTCACAGAAACTACCATGGTAAGTGCCACAATGCCACTGGCAAGAGACAAACGTGACTTGATTATGCCATGAACACAACCTGTCAAATTTTCTATTTATTGTTCAACTTGCAGGGCCTCCTGTAAATGTTACCTGCAACATATTTATCAACAGCTTTGGGTCAATAGCAGAAACTACAATGGTGAGTGGGACTGAGCATTGAAGCCATCGTGTGAAGGAATGGGATACAGGATCGAAGAAGCACTGTTTTATATGTGTGAGACACTTACTGAATGCCAATTTCCAAGTTCACTCACCTCTAGAAAGCGATTATTTGTACACTGTCACTTTAGAAAGTCATTAGTCAAGTGTTCATTACTTAAAATTCAATAATATTTTATCTATCATGCCAGAGAAATTTTTAAAACACTTGATGTTTGGCTCGACTTAGGTACAATTATCAGTAATAAGCATCATGTGTCATTAAAGATATTTAAATATTTATATCTCTAATGTTTCAGAAATACAAATTTCAAAGTTTAGGGGGTATTTTTTTTTATAGCCAGTCTTTTTCATATAATCGAAGTTTTAACATAGTCAAGCCTCGGATATGCAACATTAAAGATACATGCCAAGGGGCTGACCTTGCACTAAATACACACATGTGTGTGCACACACATAATCTTGTTGCAAAAGAAAGTAGCCCCGAGTCCATAGCAAACGCATCATATGCGTGGCTCCCCCTCAAAAAAAACCCCAATAAACATAAAACTAATTATAAGCTCATCATCACGTATGTACAAGTATGTTCCATGTACATGAAAAAGATTTCAGATACTACAAAATCCACCAATATTTCTTATAAATTTCATGGTGATGGTGTTGCTGTGACACAGCCTATGAGATCAAGAGCCTTACAGTGCTAGGTGATAGTGTGGAAATTGACTTTTGGGTGAAATTTTTTCTTGGTCCTCACACAGTTTATTTTAAGTCCTCAATCAATTGGCAGGTTCTAATTTTCATGACTACGTAAAGTAGCCATATTACTGGATGAAGTCAAAATAAAATATGGTTGAACTTGACTAAGTACTTTGATGGCTGATGTCCTAGAAACACTCAAGTGAAATAATGAGCATAATGCCATTGGGAAGTAAAAAATAGTGTTCCCTTGTCTTTATGAATTTTCTCTTTCAGGCTACTAGGATTGTGTTTAACAAATTACTGTACTTTTTGGTGTCCTCAATGCTAGAAAAAAGTAATTTACCTTTTAGCATTCCTTCTCACTGGCAAAATTAGACATAATGCAACTCCACTACCCATTTTAACATTACTGACACAGCACTGTCCAGAAATGAGCCTTCTGGTGCTTTGACAGGAGGTAGTGCATTAAGAATTTTACTCAATATAGTTTTGATAGGGTTATTAAATGACTCACAAGAAAATGTAAACATGGAAGGACTAAGCCGAGCTCTAGGCTTGGCATTCAGTTTTTGTCTCTCCCCTCTTGGTTTTATCCTGATAACAGAGGGGCAAATCTTCCAGCAGCCCAAATCACTGTCACCCGCTTTACACGATGGCATTCAATGACGATATTTGCACGACCTAATGCTGATTGCATTAATTAGAACCCTAAGTTGCTTTGATTAAACTCCTCATTGCATTTACCCTCAATCAAAAATGTAAATGTGCACCTTTCCAATGTTTATTAATGCAAGAAAAAGCTAAACATTTAAGGAGATAAAAACGGAAACTATGGATATCCTTGTTTTCCTGTGTGTTTAATAGTTACTGAAGGTGTTTAATAAATGGGCTGCTTAGGTGTTTCCTGGCCACTTATTAAGGTGTCCTTTGTCATGTTTCCTGTGAGAAACGTTGGAAATCATTGCTCAAGTGTAAAATGAACAGCCTTCCTATCTTCCCGTATCATATAGACTGTATCGCATGGTCAGAAGAGTAGTGGATATTGTGTTTCTTTTATTTCTTAGCTTTTGATGTAATGACCAACTTCATTTGGCTTTGAAAAGGAATCTTTTATTTTCTTCAGTTAAAGCTTTTGTGTGAAACTAAAATGAATATTTTTTTTTGAAACTCTATCGTGCTTAATAAATCCTCATGCCACGTAGGGTAGGAACTGGCAAACTTTTTTCTGTAGAAGACCAGACAGTAAATACTTAAGACTTTGAGGGTCTGACAGTCTCTGTCACAACTACTCCATTCTGCCCTTTTGGCATGAAAGCAACCATAAACAATAGTAAGCAAATGGGTGTGGATGTACGCCAAAAAACTTTACTTACAGAAATAGGCTCCACCTTGAAAGAAAGGGTCTATCCTCCCAGACCCCTCGGGTCCTACCTGGGAATCTACCTGACGCACATGGAATATCATGGCAGCCCAAGCTTCCCTTGCAAAAACCTTGAGATTCTATCGCCCATAAATTTACCCACACTTTCACAAAGTTTGACTAAAAGAAAATTGGACAAAAAAAAAGTGAAACAGAACCAGATTTTTCTCTGAACTGTCTTTAGTAGGAGTCAGAATACCAGACCCTTAGTCTTTATGCACAATAACGTGTGTGGTCACTGAAGACATTGCTTAGAGCTATATGGAAGCAAAAATCATTTTTGCTTTGCCTATGTTTTCTGGGATGAATTTTTCCAAGAGTGCCTCAGAATTTTGAGTTTCTAAACACGTTGATTTTCCTCTCTTCCCTCATGCCCCACTCTCACTCCATAACCCTGGTCGCATTACTGAAGGATTTAGTTGAGTATTTGATTTGTTTCTAAATAAGAGGCGATGTCATCTCATTAAACTATTGTTGGCACTACCTGCCTACAAAGTATAGGCTCCCTTATAGACCCAATACTGCCTCTCATCCCTTTGATATGTTAGTGTTGAAGATGCAGTTGTGTTATTCTAAGGAATGCTTTTTTATGAATCATCATGATGATATACATTATTCCAAAATACACATTTTTCTTCGTTAAGAGTCATAGGGATCTGTGGCTGGTCATTGCCCACCAACCTTGCGTTAAAAGAATTCAGTGGAACAATTTTTTTGTGGTTCCGAGAAAGGCTATATTTTGTCTTGAGAATGTCAGTTTACCATTTCCTTTTCTTCCTTTCCCCCTTTTCTTTAGCTGCTGATGGCAAGAGAATTTAGAGGAGAGGGAATACATTTGCAATGCCTGCTTTCCTCATATAAAGACATACTTTAGGAATATCAGTAATGTCAGTAAAGGTCACAAGTATTTGCGCGCCACCGGCATGCAGCTCTCCCCAAGACTGGCCATCAGAAAATGAAGAGATAGTCTCCTCAAAGGATGTGATTTGGACCTGTGTGTGCTGGAACACTACCCATGCCACAGTAGCAGATCCTGACTCCCTCCTCATTTAACACTTGAGGTGGGGGAGAAAGAGCTGGAAGGGCCTAAAATGTGTTCACTCAGACAGTATCTCCAGAATAGGAGTCCAGCTCCCCCAAACTTGGCCCCAAGAGATAAGTTCCACATGCTCTGCCGGTTACTGCTGCAGGGTGAAGAGTTGTTTTATCTCAGATCTGAGATCATGTTCCTGAGGAACTGGATGAGTGGTAGACAGCCCCTTAGGAGGATGCCCGCTGTGCTGTAACTGCTGAAATGACACCGTGGGTTCCCTTTCATTCTGTAGCTGCATACGCAATTCAGGAGGAGATGCTAATGTATCAGGAATAGCAGGTAGCTACGTTTCTTATTTCTGACTTAAGGAAGCACCAAGAGTCTACCCCAAGCCTGGCATTTTGTTAAACTGAGATACAAGGTGACCTTGGTCTCTCACACTGCAACGTTAAAGCCTGAATCCATCATAAAACAACTGTACCCACCCCCATAATTTCCAACTCAAGGCTAACTTCCCGTATCAAAGCTAGCACAGACTGAGGAGGATGAAACTTTACTGCAGTGTAGCCACAGGTTAAAACCAAAGTACCACAGAGGCACTGTGGGGAGTCAACAAAGCATAGCCTTCTTGTTGATAACTTTATAATGTAACTAGATTGAAAAATGTGTATGTATGCAAATAAAAGAGAGCAAGAGTAAGGTTTAATAAGAGTTATATGAGACATAGTGGTAATCTCTGTGTACAAATGCTAGACCAAATATAATAGTACCAAAATAATTCAATTTAAGGAAACCATCTGTGGCATAAGCATAGCATTAGAAGGTATTAGGAAAAGTGAAACTTTAGAAATACTAAACTTGATGTGAGATAATAGTATGGAATGTAGGTACTTGTATTTGTGTTAAGAATATAATAAAGATTATATGACTTACACGTAGCATTTGAAAAAAAAGTATTTACTCTTATATATATTTTTTAATTTGAATGTTTCCATGACCTAATCTAATACCCAGTCAGTCATACGAAAACAAATTTTAATACAAGGAAATATGACATTTATTTGACATAGAATAGGTCTCTGGAGAAAGAAGGCAAGAAAAGAAAATTCAGTCTGCATTTAAGCATGTCTCTCAATATTTATTCCCCCTTTAATATTTCATTAAACCTAGAAGCAGACATAAAGACAAAGACAAACTACAGAAGAATATAACTATCTCCTGTGGTTTATAATATCATGAGAAAATAAACTTAGCTCTACATAAACAGAGATGATGCATGGATAAATCACATGTGTCAAGTTTCTACCCTGTATCGAAAATCATAGTAAAGTGAAAGAGTTACAGAGGTCAAAGCCTCAGAAAATCTTTTCTTCGGATACCTATGTCTCTAGTTCCTTGAGCATCCTTTTCTATTCTTAAAGGTTTTAAGGGCAGCTGTTTATTTTAAAATAGTGTATATCATCATAAATACAATAATCGAAAATTTAAATTCCCATACATTTATATAAACAACAAATACTTCCAAAAGACCTAATAAAAGTCTTATTTCATATAATTCCTGTCATTGTGGCACACACTGTATTTTTCCTCTAAGTTTTCTACTTGTCCTTGCTTACAAATAGGAGGATTCGTTTATTTTAAATGAACTGTTAGACATTTAATGGTTCTATCGTGATGTGATAGATTTAGTACTCTCTTTCAAGTTCTGACATTGGGTGAATATGTTTTATTATTTTCTATATATAAAATTCAAAGTAGGAAACCAGGAAATACTGGAGAAGAATACTCATGGGAAAGACTTTAAAAAAAGATGTACATTAGCTGTGAAAATTTATACTGAATTTTTTTAAAGGTCAATGTTTTCATATTGTATGTCACTAATGTAATATTCTCTAGAGTCTCTCGATACACAGCTTTAAATCATTCTCAGGCTCAAGGGAGGATTGCAGTGATGTTCTCTTGGTGATTTTTCTGCCCAATACTGTCTACCTGGCTTCTCATGGCCTTGCCCATCCTAAGATTGCTTTCTGAGGGGCCCTAATTGTCTTCCCTATGGTCCAAGATATTTAACCCATTCACCTCTATTATTTCTAGCTTTCATTACTTCTCATATTAGAGTTTCTCTACCTCCAGAGCTGTCTGAGGGAAGAGATTCTCTTCTCTCCTACTTCCTACTGAAACACACTCACAGACACCTGCTCCCCTCCCCAAATCTGTTAAGGATAACTGGCTCTCACTATAAGGGATATAACAGGGGTGGATGTCAAACACTGGAGAAGCTGCATTTTCCCCCCTCAGGAAACCTTAATGAAAGCTCACAGTTGATGTATCTAGTGTACACTTTATATGTAAGTTGGATTATTGTATTTTCAATAGCCCTATTTTTGATTCTCCACATATCACACATTCCCACTCTTTATTCACACAAAATTCCAAAGCTTCTGGCAACTCCTGTTGCCAATGAAACACTGAACTGGTAATCTCTTTCCAGTTACAATCCTCTGGTCCCTTTGAACAATTCCAAAAATATGTGATGGGGACAACTTTGAGGTGCTGCCATTCTCTTGATTCAAGCACAGGAGGAGTCAGTGAGCAAACAGGATGGGATGGAAGCCTGACTGGGCCCACAATAGTGCCCTCTTAGGTTTGAGAATTTGCCATCCATGCTTGGTAAAATCCCAAATAAAAGTCAGCTGATAAAATTTTCCAAGTTAGAAAGTTTGTATGTTGTATAGTGGAGAACCTTAAGGTTATTCCTTCTAATATTTCAGCCTTTCCAAATAAGCTGGGTTTTGATGACTGATTTTCAGAAATTAGTAACTATTTGATTACTAGCATTCTTTAAGCCTATACTGGGCACTATTTCTGAGACCTGCTGCCTCCAAAATACTGTATCAGCCTGATAATTAGGATGGCTGTGTTTGAAAAAATATCATAGGAATTTGGATAGCTTAGTAATAGGTAGAGGGAACTGGATTGAAGCTCTTTTCCATATACCGTAATCTTTACAACTTAGTATGTTTTTCTTCTTTTGGCCCTAAGGGAATAAACCAAAACTGACCATCCTGAGGTGGTATCCACTGTACCTGGTAGAGTAACCAACTATCCCAGTTTTGTCTGGGACTGAGTAGATCCCATGAATGTGGTACTTTGGGGAATAAAACTGGGAGGTTCTCAGGCAAACCGGGACAAGTTGGTTACCATTAGAGTAAAATAAACAATGACCAAAAATCCAAGCACCAAAGATGTGGGGATGGAGCAAATGGCGAAAAAAGGAAAAGGAAAGAGAGCAAGAAGGAATGAGTATATATCATCTTAAATGACCCTAAGTGTCAAGAGTGGACAACTACTAGCTCTGAATCATAGTCCCACATGGCTATGGAACACCATTAAAGCCTCTTTTGGGGTCTGCTCTACCAAGCAAAGCAACCATTTCCATGAACCAAAAGATCTTTGAGTAGAAATTCCCAGGAGAGAAGTCACTGCCCCAAGCTGATTTACTGGCAAGGAAGTATACTCCCGGATCAAGTGGGAATGACAGGGTGTACCTGAGTCTCTCACAGGGAGGAGCACCTTTGTCAGAAGGTGTTCAGACTAGGAAAAATGAAAAAGATCTCTGTATTGATGAAGTTTCAAGTCAACAACTGTAGCTACAACCCATTCAGAGAAATGAGAAAATATTTAAGAATTTTAAAAGTAAGTAGCATGATGGAATTATCTTGTTAACACGAAGCATCTCAGTATTTATATAGATGGATGTAAAAATATTGTCCCATCATGTCAAAGTTTTATGATAAGATTTCCACTACCAAAAGTACAGAGTGGGTTTCCTTCTGCCCAGAGCATCTGAGCAGAATGAGAATAGAGATCATGTCGTTTCTGAATTGGAAAAGGAATCAGTTTTGACAATCTGCCATCATAGACTGACTTCTGTACTCATGGTTACCTTTCTCTGTGGAAAAATCAGCTTGAGTTGGTATTATTTCCTCTCATAATGAATAATTTAAACATGAAAAAATTCAACGAAGTCAACCTATTCCATTAGTGTTCTGGTTTGGTTGAGTCTTCTTCCTTTCTCCCCTCTGTTTCCCCTCCTAATAGAACTGAGTAGTTTGTTTTGACTAAGATATACACAGCCTGGTTCATATAGATACCAATACTGCACAAAATCAGGGGGAGGAATGAGGGGGAAGTGTAGATGGACCTCTTATGCAAGACTGGGTGATAAGTAACTCTTATACATGGGGTTTCTATAGGACTACCGAGTGAATATTTTTCTGAGACAACAGTGGAATGATTCACGGCTGGCATATAGCGAGTATCCTGATGATTCCCTGGACTTGGACCCATCCATGCTGGACTCCATTTGGAAACCAGATTTATTCTTTGCCAATGAGAAGGGTGCCAACTTCCATGATGTCACCACTGACAACAAATTGCTTCGAATTTCAAAAAATGGCAAAGTACTCTACAGTATCAGGTAAGCTTCTGTTGGCTGCACCTATCTACTTCTCCATTTTCCTTCTGGCCTAGAGCTGTCTGATTCTGGAGGGCAACATGCATATAAATATTTGACTTTTGTGGTCAACTGGTTATCATCTGAATCTTAAAACTGGTGAGAATGCCAGAGATTCCTATGGTCTCAGAAGTGTGATTCTCCACAACAAAAATATATTTGGTAGGATGGTGGGTAGATATCATGTAAATACCTGTATATGTGTATTTTTGATTGCTTCAATAAAAGGAGTACAAGCCTTTAGTTCAATTAATCATTGAGAATAATGTACAAATTCTCCACTTCAAGTAGTTTTGCCATTCTATAACATGTAATCACACATACAAAAACATTCAATGGCTCAGCATGGTCAGTGACAGTATACTTTGGGCTGGGTGAGTGAAAAACTGGTCCTAATCTCAGATCTGCCTCTAACTAATCACGTGACCTTGATCTCTTAACTTCTCTTGGGCTTGAGCTTGGGAGTAGCAAATTCTGAGATTCATTTTTGCTTTTACATTCAAATACAATCTTCTCCAGAATCTTTATCACCCCAAACTCAAAATAGTATCTTTCTTTTCTGAACACTAGTAACAGTTTCTCTGTGAATCTGTAAGGCTCTTATTTCTTCCTACCTCATGCTTTGGCTATTTTTGTGTATGAATTTAGAATAAGAATAGATATTTTGAATTATACAATCTAGAATCAAATACAAATTTTGCCACTTACTAAGCTACATAACCTGTAACCCTCAGTTACCTAATTATAAAACGGGAAACACTAAATTTATCTCTAAGTATTCTTGTAAGAATGAATGATGTAGAGGAGAGGTCAGCAAATATTTCCTGTAAGGGTCTAGACAGTAAGTATTTCAGTTTGTAGACCAGACTGTCTCAACTCTGTCACAACCACTCAACTCTACCATTGTAGCACAAAAGCAGCCAGAGACAATACTCAAACAATTGAGTATTCCTGTGTTTCAATAAAATTTTATTTATAAAAACAAATGGTGGACTAGATTCGGCCCTCTGGTTGTAATTTGCCAATCCCTGATATATTGTATATAAAAATACTTGACACAGTACCTGACACAGAGTATGTGCTCAATAAATGCAATGGTGGCTGCCTGTATTTTAAAGTTAACATTCTTTCTAAATAGTAAGCTCTTTAAAGCCAAGATATTTGGATTTTGTGCCTTTTGTAACTCCTCCCAAAGGTCCAAGATGGTGGATTGTATATGAGAGATATTTAATACATTAAATAAGCAGTGATGTTTTAAAGATCCTTTATAGAATTCCCCCTTTCTCTCCAATCTTATTATAAAGAAAATGGACAGCTATCCTTGCAAATAATTTTCAAAAGTCTGTAGACTTACCACCATCAAAAAACTCATTTCACAACTCTATATACAATTTAAGTCTGTACTGTATATTCCATTCTTAACCTAGTAATTTCACAGTTTGCTAATGGCTGACAGACCCAATGTCTTGTGGAACAAAAGAGGCTGCTCATTTGTAACAACTGGCAAAGTCACTGCTTACATGAAGAACCAGGAAACATCCTCTGCTTTATTTTTAAGGAACTTTACTTTTATTTTTATTTTTCTAAAGATTTTAAGGAAACACACAATACTTTACATGGTGATGTGTTTGGTGTAAGATGCAGTATTGGGCACAACCTAAGTCGATGTGACCTGATGAAATGGGACATATGTAGAGCGTGGTGCTATGGAGGAGAGTTATAAAAAGCAGCACAGGGTATCAGCTGCTCCAGCTAACCCTCTGGGCCTTGAGTGGCATGTGCTCTAGTAAATACCTGGCATCATGCACTACAGAAATAAAACTAGGGTTTTTTTTCTGTTCTGTGAAGGCCTTTCAATTCTAGAACCATGAAGAAGATGTTTCCCAGACCTAGATCCAGAGGCAATTCTTCTATCTTTCGTTCCCAGCGTAGCATATTACAAGCTCTGAAATATCCTCACAATTGTTTTGGATTGGGTAGAGTTTGTCCTGTGGCAGGCTGGCTTAGACTTTTCCTTCACTGTGGGTGTTCTATGAAATCAGAGGAAAGATCCTTGGTGTAGAACTGGGCATGTCATTTTAGAGAAACACGGCTCTTGGCAGATTTGAACTACAGGAATCTAATTATTTGCCTGGAAGGATTTTCAATGAGCCAGACACTGTGCTGGGCCTAGAGATCCAGAGCTGAATAAGATATGATCCCTGCCCTGGAAAGGCTCCAGTCTAACAAGGCAGGCAGATAGAAGATAAATTAAGTAATAGGAATAAATGAGGAACAAGGAAAAGAAAAATGGCTCTAACTTTGCAAATGAATGTGATTCAAATATTGTTAGAATTTGGGGACTGACACCTATACACTTGTTTACTTGAGTCACTGGACTCGATTTAACTAGAGGTCCAACTCAAGTTTAAGGCCCTGCAGGTGACAGTTTCTGATGTTTTAAAGGTGCTGGAAAGATCCCTGCTGATGTTTCATCAGGAAGGATTTCCCCCTCTACTCAGGCTTACAATGCAAATACCCCTGGAAGAGGGAATCCATTGACCTAAATTCACACTAACCTGTAAGGAGCTGATAGGAAATTTTCTTTCTGATAGTACATTTAATGTCTATGAAGAAGAATGAGAATGAGAAAATTGGATGCCTGAGATGAGAAATCAGGATGAAGAGAGTTAAGAAAGATACAAGGAAGGGATACAACGGAAGTACCAAAAATAACATGAATTGTCTCTACCCTACACATTTAAATAATTACTTAAACATTGGTTCACATTAAAAAAATAATGTTCTGTGGTGATGCTTTACATTTGCATTTTCTGAAACCTAAAACAAATTGATGATAGCATTTCATCTATGAACAATCCCATGCTTCCTTAGCTTTGTAGCTTCCCACATGGAAACCAAAGTCTAAGTTTTTGATAGCCAAACAAAACCCAAAGAGAACTATGCAGTCCATTGATGTCATAACGAGCAAGATCACACTTCCCAAGAAGTTTCCCAAAAGGCAGCAGTTTAAAAAAGAGGGGATAGTAGACCAGAACTCCACAAGTGTTCTGCAGATTCAAACACTTGAAGTTTTTTGGTAAGAACCAAGTGAATCTTGTATATACTTATTTTTATTTTAATGTTTATTTGTTTATTCTTGGGGTGGGGGAGGAGAGAGGAGAGAGGAGAGGGGAGGGAGGGAGGGAGAGAGAGAGGGAGAGGGAGAGAGAGAGAGGGTGAGAGAGAGATTGATTGAGAGAGAGAATCCCAAGCAGGCTCTACGCTGTCAGCACAGATCCCAACGCAGGGCTCGATCTCATGATCCATGAGATCATGACCTGAGCTGAAGTCAAGTTGGATACCTAACCAACTGAGCCAACCAGGGGCTCCACAAACAAATTTTTTATTTATTTTTTTTTTTTAATTTTTTTTTTCAACGTTTATTTATTTTTGGGACAGAGAGAGACAGAGCATGAACGGGGGAGGGGCAGAGAGAGAGAGGGAGACACAGAATCGGAAACAGGCTCCAGGCTCTGAGCCATCAGTCCAGAGCCCAACGCGGGGCTCGAACTCACGGACCGCGAGATCGTGACCTGGCTGAAGTCGGACGCTTACCGACTGCGCCACCCAGGCGCCCCACACAAACAAATTTTTTAAATAGGAACTAAAAGTCTTAGTTCCTTGTTAGAAAATTTCTATCCAGTGTTGCAAGACACAGTCTTTACTGGTGAAAAAGTGTCAAATCTATTTTTGTATGCTTCTCTTCTGATTTTTTCTTTAATATTCACTTCCCTAATATGTTTGATCTTACTCCGTTTTCTTTTTAAGTCTTTTTGTTGACCCACTCCATTATGTATTGATCATCCCTGACCAAAGTGTAAACAAAGATACACATCCTGCTTTGTACATTCTTTTCAGAGATAGTCAAATTCTAAATTCATGTTACTTGAAAAGGCCTGAATCCATAGTGGAATAGTGAGGTGAGCCTTGAGTATTGTATATATTATTGTTCAAACAATATCTGTTGAATTGAATGTAATGAATTGCAGTGGAAGTCAGGGCACCGTGGCATAGGGTGTGCAATATGAAAGAAAAAAGGAGAGGGTGAGTATTTTTGGAGAAGAGCATCTTGTCTCACTTTGTCCACAATGTCTTTGCTAATATTTATTTTCTTCCTTTACTTCCCATTGCTTCTGAAAATTTTCTGCCAGTATTCTGACTTTTATAGCACCATAGGCGTATTTTTTTTTAATTTGAAGGAATTATATTGCAAAATATCTAATCCAACACCCTGTTTTACCAATGAGGAAGTGAATTCTTCCAGCAAGTTAGGTGAGGTAAAATAATGGAGCCCATAAATAGGAAAGCTAGGACAAGAATCAAAGCTCTTCAGTTTTATATAGCATATGTAGCTTATATAGCATATCTACTTTCTGAAAAAATTTTGCTATCCCAGGGACCAAAGGGCTGAATAGACGCATTAAAGTCATTAAGTCAACTTCCCTACCTTCAGGCAACCTGTTGAGAACTCATTCTCATTTTAAAGACCTTTAGAAAAGGAGACTTCATATTCTCTCTTTGGATTCTATAATAAGTTAGTCTAGCATTGTACAGAAACTCTTCCTTATATAACTTAAATCACAGTTGTTACATCTTAAATCAGTAGCTTTTCCCTACATTTGTTAACATTATAAACAAATGGCTACCATTTTTGGAAGGATGGAGGGAATTGCCTCACTGTTTTTACTTTCATACATTTTTGTCCCACTAGAGTTAGTAGACATCTGCTTGGTCACCAACACTATGTTGCTGATTTGATTTTACAGTATGTTCCACTCTAGCCCCAAGATGTTCTTCGTCTCCCAGTTTTCATTTTGCTGTACTCTGAAACTTATGATGTTGAATGCTGTCTTGGCTATTTCTGATACTATAGTAGACAAGGGTTTTAGAGTAAAACAACCCTGGGCTTGAGTCTCTGGCCTCAGAACCTGCTGTATGACCTAGGGAGATTTGTTACTCTCTGAACTTCTATTTTTTTCAGCTTTGAAAAAGATGATTTTGGTTAAGAACATTAGTAGAATACAATATATATTATATGGATACAGGTCAAAAGTGGCATTGCCATATACTCTAGGGCTCTTGGTATTTTCTTATAATTAATGATAGTGGTTTTTTTCCAGCCTCTAGGACAAAGAGTTAAATGATCAAGATAACTCCCTACAAATTCCAGACAAGGATGGGATGGACCTACTCCTGGAATGTGACCCTATAGAGTAGGGTTCTTAACCTGAGGGCTAGGTGAAAACTCCAGGGGGTCCCTGAATCTCCCTAAAGTGTATGCATGTTTCATGTATTGGGGTATTCAGCTTTTTTGTTTGTTTCTTTAGAGGAAATGGTCCTTATCGTTCTTAAGGAAGCTACCATCTTCCAACTGTTATTTTTGCTTTTATATTTATTGCATGCCTCCAGAATTGGTATATCTGAGGCAAAGTTGGTAAGGAAATATTGTTTGCCTTCAGCGTCTTCTTATTTGACTGACCAGGTACCTATGGGCTATATGCTACCCTCCAAACAGAGACTCCTCCAAACCATAAATAATTATGGGATTGCTACTCCACAACAGTACCCCTTATCACCAAGATATCTGTTCCCCTCATCGTCAAATGTTATCTGACCTGAAACTCATTCTTTTATGGCACTGGAGGTGATTTGCTTGTTAGTCAAATGTTATCTGACCTGAAACTCATTCTTTTATGGTACTGGAGATGATTTGCTTGTTAATCTCTCTTGATTCGATTCATAATTCTAGGTGTGAATGATTCAATGTTCCACCTTCCCAGTAGTACTTGAGTTGTAATAGAGAACTCTTGGGGATTGACATGCCTCTCCCTCTGATGATAAAGGCACCACTGAGAGTAGGTGGAGTGTAGATTTCTAGACAGACATCCAACGGTGTTCTGCAAATAATCCTATCTAATGACCAACTCTACCCACACATATAAAAGGCCAACTTTTCTCACATAACCTCCTATCCTTGACTCAGCCTGCAGCTTGATGCAAGAACTTCAGAAGATTCTAACTTTAGTTACAGGATGATTTTTATGGCATAGGAAAAAAGAAAATTCTCTATTTAGATGTCAGAGCTGGAAATAAAATGCACAGTGAACTAAGACCTGCCTAAATGTTACCAATGGTGATACTTTTATTATCTTACTCTCAATTTTGATGAGGCACATAAGCCCATATTTCCTGTTAGAAGACAGCTATGAAAGCTGTGATTTCTTTGTGCATATGTGGACTGTGTTTATCTTTATATCCTATAATCCAGGCAAAATTACATTCTCATTTTCCAATTCTGTGCCCAAATCCTCATTACTTTTGTGACTTGACTTAATGCAGTAATTAATGACTGTAACATAAGCGCCCACATCAGAATTAAGCAGCAAGTTTTTAGAGAAGTGCTGGTAAATGCCATGGAAACCACAAGGATTCCATTCTTCCTAGCTTGCCTCTAGGAAGAATG
>NW_024420490.1:746510-765529 GCF_014898765.1 Herpailurus yagouaroundi
TGAGGGTAGAAGTATTAGAGTCTAGAAAGTGTGTTCTGTATATGACAGACTCTCTTAAAGTGCTGGAAAGCTCTGTCAAGCTCCTGACTGGGTTCAGAAATACACATATACTTAAGGGCATAATATTGGTTCAAACGCAACAGAGTAAGGATTCTACCCTTGTTTGAAGGAAAACAGGGGGTTGTGCAATGAAATACATGGCAACCAGTAGATCTTCCTCCTCTTGGAGGTAACTTTCCACTTCATTAACATTCATCAGAGTTTGCTCTGAAGGTGATGGTGCAAAGAACAGAATACTGAGAAGGTAGCTCAGGGCATCAGGAACTCCACACTTCTTTGCATCATTTACTGTATCTCCAGGCTCATGGAACTGCCTCTCTAACCCCATCAGTCATTCGGAGTCTTAGTTTCCTTGTCCATAACATGAGATTGAACTAGAAAAGATTAGATAAAATCTGAGGCTCCTTGGAGCTCTAGCATACATATATAACTCAAAATGATCTCCTTCCCAAACCACAAAATTCCCTCAGGATGAAGAAATAAGAGTGAGTCCTTTGTGTCCCTTGGGGCTTGGGAGTAAGCAAAAGAGGATTCTGAAGTTTAAGATGCCTCTCTCAAACTACTTTTGGATCTTTGAATCTTTCTCTCACAAACTGAATATTCAACTCCTGAGAAGAGGAACCTGATTTTGGAGTGAGGCAGGGAAGAATGGACTACGTGTAGTTTAATAGGCAGCCTTATATGCAGTATGTAGTTTACACAATGACAAATACTCAATACCAAACTCCCTATTGAGAAATTTCACGATCGCAAATTAGATCATTTATACCCTCTGATTCACTCAGCAGGAGTATCCATGAGGTATTATTTTAGAATGTATTCAAGAATTATGGGTTTATATACTTTTAGACAATTATACAAAGATGGTAGGCTGGGAAAATTATTAACTAGATATGTAGGCTAAAGGAAATTACCCGGTATATTTGAGCCAGTGGAGTTTAAGGGTAGATCTGCTATTACTCATTACCTGAATTATCTTGTGGCAGGAAGCCAAAGGAAATTCAGAGGTCCTAGTGAGTCTGTTCAACTTATGTTGACATGGGCTCCTACCTGGTCCATAGTGCTGTCTTTGAAAGCCTCCCTGGATGGCATTAATCCCAAAATAAAAACATATAATATCACCAGGGCTCCTATGAGACATATGAATTACTTGAGCACATTCTCAAAGCACATAATCCAAAGGAAAGGCAGGCCATTTTAAAATGGGGAAAAAAAAATTATACATCCTCAAAGTTCAGTAGTCTCTCCAACAAGTCTATCCTTGCTTGTGGCATTTAAAATTACAAACCAATGTCTGTACTGAAGAAGATACAACATTTATCACTGGACAGTCATTGAAAGACAGTTAAGGATGTATTGAATTATAAAGTTCTACACATGACACACACTCGGAGCGAGGCCATCCCATATCTGATTGATCATTTCTTCCAAAGGACAGTAAAACAAATGCTTTAGTTGATGTTTCATTTTAGTAGGGATTACATACAGAATGCTATGGGGGTGGGGAAGACATAAGTTCTGAGATTTAGGAAGACTTGGATTCAAACTCAATCTTACTAGGTGACCAGAAGTCATTTAACCTTTCTTTGATCTGCAATTTTTCTCAGTTCCAGATTCATACTAAATGTGCAATGGATATCATAATAACCCCAAGTTGGCTATGGGATAAAGGGGAAGAACAGGGGGAAGGCAGCTCTCCCCATTCTCCCTAACCCACACCCATGGACATTTCCTTATTCAGTGCCCATTAACACTCAGGCTCCACTCACCTTCCATTCTTAGTTTCAAGCAAATGGATCCCCTCCCTGCCTTGGGTTTCCTCCTGTTAGGAGACCTTTAGCTCATGACAGAAGGGATAGTTGCATTTTCTTTCAGATAAGGCTCAGGTCTCCTCTTTATCTTCCAGTTAAAAGTAAATTGAGGAACTGTGCTGGATTTCAAAGTGTTATCTGGTCAACGATGGAGAATCCTACCATCTGACCAGGGCTCCGTTCTCTCTCCAACCTTTCCCACCAGAAACAGCGGCCAGTACTCTCTACCACTGATCACAATAGAACTCTTAATGAAGTAAAATACCAACAAAGTAGCACAATTTTTCTCTCAGATGTTAGCAGATACAAAGGAACTTTGGTTATCTTCAAACCATATCTGCAGTTCACAAGCATTTGTTCTCTTTTGCCAAAAGTAAAATAATCCCAAACAAAATGTTAAGAAAATTACTATACAGTACTTTTAGATATATAGTAACCATGGACATGTCAGTTCTCATTATTCTCATGTGCAGACCTAATAACATTTTGTATTCATGAATATTTGGATATATAAATAAATTCTAGATATGAAATGGTTTTGAAATTTAACATGTAACTAAAATGTGAACAGTATTAGTTGAGTCTTCGATACTTTGAGTTCTTCTTTCCAGTGGTGTCCAATTTAGCCTTCTCCTATTCAACACCTTCAAAACATTTTTGTTCAGGAAATATCAAAGCATTTGGAAAAGTTTTAGCCACAGATTTATCAGCTGCTCTCCAAGTTGAATCCAATCCATATTTGGACTTAATTAACATGGGCTAACCATATGTGTGCACATTTTCTGAAAGGACCAGGCACAGATGGGAACAGATATTGTATTTCTGTCCTTCTCAGCTAGTATTGCTCAATGCATATGGGTATTTTCTGATGCCTTTATAATGTTTGGTAAACATGGACCTTCCTAGTCAGCCACTGGCATTTTCATTAGGGGAAAGGAGAACTGCTGATGAACCAGCAGTGATGCAATTTATCTCCTCCAAACCCCAAGGTCAACGGGGAAAAACAGGTCCTCTTCTTTTTTTTTTTTTTTGAAATTGACTAAGAGGATAGAGTCTAATTGTACTGCTTAGAACCAATGTGGGGTTTACGTTCTGCCCTAACAATATTGAAAAACGATTGATCTCTGGTGCCCTAGCCACACTATTCTGAGCCGTGTTTTCCATCCAGTTTCATCCTTCCATTTAATAGTCTCAGTATCAAAGTCTGCTCTAGGGGATATCGGTAGGGAATGTGAGAATCCATCAGCTCAAATATGTAAAGGAGGAAATGACTAATGGTCCTTAAAACATCATTCTTTCACCAGGATTGCATCTTAATAGTCATGGGAGCTCTCACTAAATGTCTATTATATGTAGCAGCTAAGAGAAGGTAGCAGCTAAGAGCAAGGATATGCATTGGGAACTTTCTTGAACTCCTAATAATTTACACACCACGAATTTGCAATCCTTACTTATGTGGAAGGCCTTCCTCCATACAGCCACACCTGTGCTTGCCCACAGATTAGGTGAATAGCTCAGGGCTGGAGTGAGCAGGACCCTCGCCTACGCTTTTTATGATGAATGAGTTCAAAGCAGCCATTTAATTACAAAG
This sequence comes from Herpailurus yagouaroundi, assembly GCF_014898765.1. Lineage (NCBI taxonomy): Eukaryota > Metazoa > Chordata > Mammalia > Carnivora > Felidae > Herpailurus > Herpailurus yagouaroundi. The sequence goes on from NW_024420490.1 coordinate 749,973, forward strand.
CTTTCAAAAGATGAGTTTAAAAATTTCATTCCTTGCCTGCCTTGCCGAAGTTGGACCAATTATTTTTGTTCTCCATAGATCAAGATCCTTTTGTGGGTACCACGGGTTTTGATTCAGGAGCATCAAATGATTACTACAAATTCTACTTCCCTTATACACCCAAAGGGCCCGCTCAGGATCTAGGTCTGTAAGCGTATGTCATCTGTTCTACCCAATCAGTGTGAGCACTTATCTAGGCCCCGAGGGAGTAATTAAAAGACTTCTGCTCAATTCAGTTCAGGTATGTCTCACCGACATAGTCTGGAAAGATTCTTTAAATGGATGTTTGGAAACAATTTTAAAAAGTTGAAGAATAAATGCAAACTCTTGGGATATATTCCTTTAAAAGAATATATATATATATTTATATATATATATATATATATATATATATATATAACAAATTGATAATATTAAACTAAAATCTCCTTCAAGAGAGAAACTGTTATTTCAAGTGTCTGATATGCACAGTGCCCAAATAAACACTTGTCAAAAACTGCTGAATGGTTGTGCTAGATTACAACCCAGGTGGAATTCTGTAACACTAATTCCTTCTCCCTATGGACCTGGTGCTTGTCCTTCTCTGTGCTGTCCTCCTTCCTGACAAGTACCATGAGCTTCTCAAAATTTATAGCGGAGGTTCATCCAATGCATGTTACAGCCACCTCCCCAACTTCCTTTGAAATTTCTCAGTGGCTCATTTTCTAGTCCAGAGACCAGGGACAGTGGTGCCCCGACATACTGCCACTGCCCTGACTACCTTTGCATGTTCATGTGTTTTAATAGGCATGGATTTGGTTTACTCTCTGCTGCACATGGAAACTGTCCTCATACCCTGCTTGGCATCTATCCCAGTTTCCTGGACACACCCACCATATTCTTGGTTGCCAGCGGACTAAGCTTGGTTTCACTGTCTTGGCTTGACCAGCATGCCTCTCTATTGTGACTGAGGATCACAATTCACACCTCTTGTCTCACAGTCCCTGGTACAGTCACACAGAACCCTACTTGAGCCTAATTGTCCTGCCCTGGTATCAAGTAGAAAGTAGTATTTCCCAAAAAGAGTGCTAGCATTACTGAAAAATTTAATACCCCTTTCTCAAACCCCTTTCCTATTTCCCTTTCAAAAATTTTCTCCTTTTAATCTATCATGGTGACAGTAATTAGAGTCATCCGTTGGGACATGCTAAAGTGGTGCTTCTTAAAATTTGCTCCAGGACACCAGCATCAGTATTATGTGGGGTGCTTATCAAAAGGGCCAGAGAACTTGCATTCATATGCTCTTCAGATGACACTTATGCCCACCAGGGTTTAAAATCCACAATGATAAAGGTTTCTTGATCAGACAACCAGCCTGGCAGTGTCTTTAAATCCACTAACTCCCTAACTCTTCCGTTCCCTCTCTCCATCTGTGGGTTGTATTAATTATGCACTTTTAAGTTGACTTCTAACTTGCCCCCAGGCTAATTTCACTTAAGGTCTAGGTGGCTGAAGATGATACACTTGTTTGATACTTGATGTATCCTATCAAATCTCCCTGGCATTAGAATGTCACATGGTTCAGATATTTCAAAGTACAACTCAGAGGAGAGATTCAACAAACCTACATTATATCGTAAGGCTGTTCTTATGTTCTTGGGGGAAAGAGTGGATTGTGTTCTAGGATGTTGGATGACAAAGTCCAATGGGGGGAGTAAATATCTCACCTATATACCTGGATTGCCAGAAAGTTCCTATTTTAAGTAGCATTATTACTTGCACTGAAAGTTTTCACTATATTCAAGAGTGTAGGGGCACCTGAGTGGCTCAGTAGGTTAGGTGTCCAACTCTTGATCTCAGCTCAGGTCTTGATCTCAGGGTCATGAGTTCAAGCCCCACAGTTGGTCCGAGCTGGGTGTGAAGCCTATTTAAAAACAAAAGAGGGTGCAAATTGGCCTATAAGAGGAAATCCTGTAAGCTGGTCACCTTCACTTACAGTTTAGAATCACACAAATTTTGAGCAGGATAGGGCTGTGGGTAGGTGGAGAATGAGGCCAGAAACTTAGTCAAGGTCAAATAGCTCTTTATGGGTAAACTACGTCTACCACCCAGGTCCCTTCTACACTGTGAGGCTTCTACTCTGTGAGGCTACCACGGGAGGCTAGAGGAGTTCTTAAAAGAACAGGTCATGAGAAGTTTGGATTTCTGAAGAAAAATGGAAGAGGTACTCCTGCTTTCCTTAGAAAGCAACTAAAGTGTCTATAATCCACTCTCCTGACTTCACAGACAAAAGAGGATGAGAAATTAGTAAGAATTTTTCCTGAGGAGAAAATGTAGTAGAGTGGAAAATAATAAATGGATCTGACACCAGTTAAAGTTTGGTTCAAATCTAACTTGGGTCACTTAAATAAAGGTTTTGCGACTTTGGGAAAATGGCTTAATCTCTAAGCTTCACTCTGCCTAGCTCAAAAAAAAAGAGAATGCTGTCTGCCTTGCGTGAGAGTATTCCATGACTGTAAACCAGTAAGAGTGCTTGGCCTACAGCAAGCGCTCAGAGAATTATGATTATTAAGAGCATCACTGTCCTCACTAGATTTCTTTAAACGTTGTTTACTTATTTTGAGAGAGAGTGAGAGAAAGAGAGCATGAGTGAGCAGCGTAGAGGCAGAGAGAGAGGGAGACAGAATTCCAAGTAGGCTCCATGCTGCCAGCACAAAGCCCAAAGCGGGCTCGAACATATGAACTGTGAGATCATACCCTGAGCTGAAATCAGGAGTTGGACTCTCAACCAACTGATCCACCCAGGCACCCTGTCATCACTAAATTTTTATTTTTCCTTATTAAGTATTTTAATGCAAAAAAAAAAACCAAAACCCACCACAGGTCTTACCCCTCTGCTGGGTTTTGTGGTGTGCTACATAGAGGGTGCTCAACATAGTCCCTAACAGAGGAATGACAGCAATATACCAGAGACTCCCTTGCTTATCCTGAAAAACACAAAGCATCCCCTTGTCCATCCTCTCCAAGAAAGACATACGACTGTAACCATTAGAATCAACTCTACCAAAATAGTACATTGGTAATCTTTGCTTCAGGTAAGCAGATCACTCATTAAAATTTGTATTTCTACCTGAAAACTCGTTTCCTCTTCAAATGGCTTTTTTTTCCCCTCAAGAATCTCTCCCTAGGAATGAACTCCCAAGTCTGACACCGAGTTTCTTATGAACCAGTAGTTGCTTCATGAATCAAGGAGCTTTCCAATGGAAAGTTAAGTGATTAATTTGCATCTGTCTAGCAATGTGAGAAAAGTCTGCCATGGACCCAGCTATCTGTCCAAGGCTCAAGGACAGGTGGCCTGAGCTTCCTAACTTTCCCTCAGCTTGATTTGCCTTATTTCTACTGAGAACCTGCTAGCAACTTACAGAAGGGGCAAGCAAGCTTTGCCAGCTTCCTCTATCTTTTAATTTGGCAATACTCTCTGGGCTCTGATGACTGGGTTCCTCTCTTCTAAATCCGTAGTCCTTTCCCATTTCCACAGAAAAGCCTGGATTTCTCCCATAGGACTTTAGGATGCTGACTCATCCATTTGGTCAACAAATATTTATTGAATGTTTGTCCCATGCCAGGCATCATTTTACATGGTAAATAACACAGTCCCAGGCTCTGTGGATCATGCACTGTAATACGGGAGAAATACATGGAAAGCTAGCTGAAACACTTTACAAGGTCTGCATCTGTTAGTCATTTAAACTTTGAGTAAGGTGTAAACCCAAGAGCTAGTCTTATGGGCAAAGTGAACTAAACAGGAGAGGGAAGGGAAGTGAGGTTTTTGGGAGACTCACTTCCTGTGTTTCATTTTATTTATTTTTTTTTGCCTTTAAAATGAAAATGTTTGCTTAGCCTTCTTACGCTCAGGAAAGTAACCGGGCCCCTGCTAAAGGAACTTTACTCTCTACCTTGTGCAAACAGGAGCATGGGTGCCCTGAAAGCATGTATGTCAACCACAGTGACAGTGGGGGAATGTGTGATAATGCTTCAGGAAATGAGTTCTTCAACAAAAATCAAATGGAAGATGGGTGGCCTCAGCTCGGTGCCTTCAGGTGCAACAGCCTTAATATTTCACATCATGGGGCGCCTGGGTGGCGCAGTCGGTTAAGCGTCCGACTTCAGCCAGGTCACGATCTCGCGGTCCGTGAGTTCGAGCCCCGCGTCAGGCTCTGGGCTGATGGCTCGGAGCCTGGAGCCTGTTTCCGATTCTGTGTCTCCCTCTGTCTCTGCCCCTCCCCCGTTCATGCTCTGTCTCTCTCTGTCCCAGAAATAAATAAACGTTGAAAAAAAAATTAAAAAAAATATTTCACATCATGGAGAAGAGGCGAGCATATCTGATATGCTGTAGGCAGTGTCTGCCAGCAAAAAGTCTGAGTTTCAATTAAAATATTTAATTCTGTAAGACCCACCAAAAATAGATGGAGAGCCAGAGTAAAGAAGATAAAAATTGTTCATGTTTCAGGATAATGTTGTATGTGTCAGTCTTATTTGGTGCCATTTCTACAATTCAGTAGAGATGAACAGAATAATATCAAGCTCATCCCCCCTCCCACAAAACTCACATTTTTAAAAATAAAAAATAGCTTAAAAATAAATGTAGTGGTAGTTCCTTTTGAAGGTTCTTGACAGGGAAGACAACACAAGGGAATGTTCTGGGGTGATGGATATATGCTAAATCTGGATCTGGGTGCTTTTTAAAGAGGTGGATAGAGATGTAAAAAGTCATCATGCTGTAACTTAGGATTTGTATGTTTTCACTGTGTTTAACGTATACTTCAACGAAAAAGAAAAAAATAAGTAAAGGGCAAGTCTGAATTTTAGGCTTGCAGATGTGTGGTAAATGAGACATCATAAATTATGGGCTCTGTGACCCATGAAGGGATTGATTACGTCTTTACAGAGGCTTCCCATTTGCTCAGCTAATGACATGATTTAGCAAACTATTGGCCGTTAACTTTTCTCCTTGTATTGGTGCCCATTGGGTTCCAATACAAAACCTATCTGGAAAGGAAATTAGAAAAACAAATGAGGAAGAAGAAGAATACCCACTGAGTCCTCAGCTGAGGCAAAGCTCACAGATAGTTTCAGGCTTGTTGGGAATTTCTCAGTGGGGTTCTCCAGTTTTGACCCTAAGAATTCTGGGTCCCTGTAGGATTGTGAGATCTTCCACAAAGGCAAAAATCATCGTGTGTGAGGCCACTTCTCCCTAAATGTAAAAAGTTCACTTCACAATAAAAACATTTTCAGCAAGCCTATGATTAAAAATATTATATAATTTCACCCATATGTGGAATTGAAGAAGCAAAACAGATGAACATAGGGGAAGGGAGGGAAAAATAAGATAAAAATAGAGAGGGAGGCAAACCATAAGACTCTTGTTTTTACTGTTTATTTTTGAGAGAGAGAGAGAGAGAGAGAGAGAGAGAAAGGGAGGGGCAGAGAGAGAGGAAGACACAGAATCTTAAGCAGGCTCCAGGTTCCCAGCTGTCAGCACAGAGCCCAATGCGGGGCTCAAACTTGTGAACCACATGATGTGTATTTATTTTTGAGAGAGAGAGAGAGTGCATGTGTGTGCACACATGCACAAGGAAGGGAGGGGCAGAGAGAGAAGGAGACAAGAGAATCAGAACCAGGATCCAGGCTCTGTGCTGTCAGCAGGAGACCAATGTGGGGCTCAAACCCACCAACCAGGAGATCATGACCTGAGCTGAAGTCGGACCAAAGACTGAGCCACCCAGGCTCTTAAATACAGGGAACAAACTGAGAGTTGCTGGAGGGGAGAAGGGTGGGGTGATGGGCTAAATTGGTGATGGGCATTAAGGAGGGAGCTTGCTGGGATGAGCACTGGGTGTTATGTGTAAGTGATGAATCACTAAATTCCACTCCTGAAACCATTATTACACTACATGTTACCTAACTTGGATTTAAATAAAATTTGTAGGGGCGTCTGGGTGGCTCAGTCGGTTAAGCGTCTGACTTTGGCTCATGTCATGATCTCACAGTTGGTGGGTTCAAGCCCCACGTGGGGCTCTATAGTGACAGTTTGGAGCCTGGAGCCTGCTTCAGATTCTGTGTCTCCCTCTCTCTCTGTCCCTCCCCCACTAGCACTCTGTCTCTCAAAACTAAATCAAAATGGTAAAAAATTTAAAAAAATAAAATAATAAAAAAAGCATTTTTATGTATTAAAATAAATAAACTTAAAAAAAGAATATTAAAATTGAGTTGTTTCCAATAGCAGATGAAATACAGTTGAATTGCATGCTGCATATTTTGTAAAGCTGTATTCATTTCCACTATTATTTTTTTTTAATTTCTCAAAAGTAAACTTTTCAAAATCGTGACGAAATTTCCAGAGTTTCTGGTTTTGATTCACTTAAATTATGCACACGCCCCCTCATTATTTCTGTATGATGAACCTATTTTTGTTTGACAAAAATATTCCAGTTTAAAAAGTAGGAGAAAATAAATAGATTCTCATCGTGTTAGTAACAAAACCTGTATCTGTAGATCCTGTTGAGGTCTTTTCCCCCTTAATAAAGGGTCAGATTTTAAACAGTTTTTGATTACTAGAAATTTTCATTTTGATTCTTTTACTCTGCCCTTAAACAGTTTACATCATTAATCTCAATAATATTGTGTTTTCCAAAAATAAAGTCTTCATGACATGAAAAAAATCTAAATATCTGTATTTACATTTATATCTATATCTCTAAATGAACTCCATGATTGACAAAACTTATTTTTCTTGTATAAAATGTTATTTATTTTTTTTTAATTTTTTTTTCAATGTTTTTATTTATTTTTGGGACAGAGAGAGACAGAGCATGAACGGGGGAGGGGCAGAGAGAGAGGGAGACACAGAATCGGAAACAGGCTCCAGGCTCCGAGCCATCAGCCCAGAGCCCGACGCGGGGCTCGAACTCACGGACCGCGAGATCGTGACCCGGCTGAAGTCGGACGCTTAACCGACTGCGCCACCCAGGCGCCCCTAAAATGTTATTTTTAAGTCCTTTGTTTACAACTCAAAACAATTCTTTTTTCCCTTAGAAACACAGTTTTTGTGTTCTCAGAATAGCCCACAGAAGCTAGGTAATTTGTTTAGCAATGAAGGTGAAATACTGTATGTTTATGGCAAAAGTTTAATAAGAATACAACAAATCAAGGGATCACTGGATAAAACAGAATTTTATAATTTTGCCTTCCTGCTATTGTTTGAAAACAGGCATGTTTAATTATACTTATCAACACAGATAATGCAGAATAAAGAGTAAAAACAAAATATGAATCATCCCACCAAACACAAATACTTTTTAAGAGAGCGTCGTGTTTCTTCCCCAAATTGAAAATATTTTTACATAATTGGGATTACAATACACTCCATGGTGTCTTGCTTTTCCCAATCATTGTAGCATTTTAACAATTTTGAAGACTGTCAGCACTTAATCTCACTTCGAATCCCAGACATTTTCTTGCTTTAACATAAGCATGCCATTACTTTTTGCTTTGTGTTGGCTTGCATGGAATGGACAAAATGAAGCAGAGAAAGGAAAGAGAAGAGAACCAGAAAAGGAGAGCAAGCATGAGCATGACAGTTGAGGAGAGTTCAGGTAATAGGGCACGCATCAGAGGGTTCTATGCATATAAAAGATATTTGGGAGAAAATGAACAGAACTTGGAGCACTGAAGTTTAGAATAACAGGCACGCTAATATTAGAGCTAAATGGGAATAAGCATCATTTTACCCTACCCCATCGATTGATAAGGAGATGAATGTTTAAGTTTAAGGTCTTGCTTAGGGGACAGAGATAGTTTGAGGCAATACTGGGAAGGGAACCCAGATCTGCTGATTCTCAATCTTAATTTCCTTCCTTACACTTCTGAGGTACTGAAAAATTGAAGAGCTACAGGTGTGCACCATCTCCTTGAGGACTAAACAAGGAAATGGTGGAAAAGAGAGAGCAGCTCAAGGCATGGTCAGAGCTGGCCAGAGCTCTGAAAAGTTAAGGGAAGAGGAAAGGAGGAGCAGAGTAGCCTTTCTTGGGTGCAGAGAGGTGAAGACCACCATCCTTAAATGGTTTTTTCAGCTCAAGCATTATTGGCTCCAGATTTGTCAAAATTTTAGAATAAGTACGACAATATATTGTGAACCTATCCAAGGGCATTAGCAAAAGAAGAGGTAAGCATGTGCCCGTTTGATGGAAGGAGAGCCAATGCTTATCACAACCAATTATGTTTATCACATCATTGATTGTCCTTGGAGCAAAGTCCACGTGTCCAAAGTATAACTCTAAAATAGTATGAACTTTATGTCTATTGGACATCAGTGTGACCAAGAGCCCATTGTTCTCATTACACTATTTCTCAGGTGCTCTTATTGATTCTAGAATACACTCGAGATCACTGAGGTGGGAAGATGGGAAATAGAGAGTAAGGGGTTATAATGAAATTCTACAATATTCTCAAAATTTACCAATGACTACTTGTTCATTTGAAAAACAGAAAGCATTGCTCTGAAAGCTTAGATTTCATTCTTTAGATCAGTGTCACTTTGCTTAATGCCAAATGTATTTTTGGTTTGTTCCTCAAGAATCAGACCTCACTGATCTAAAACTTGTTTTTAATTTTTTTCTTTGCTAAGACTCACCTTGACCCTATCCTGTCCCATGGACTTGAAGAATTTTCCAATGGATGTCCAGACGTGTACAATGCAGCTGGAGAGTTGTAAGTCCCTACTGTTGAAATGACTGCCTGCTTGTTTTAACCAATGCCCTGGTTCTTTTAATGTGTCATTAAGAAGAAAGGACCCATGAGACTCATTCTCTACCCATTACCAACTCCCAAGGCCCTAATGGAAGGAGTAGCAAGTGTGTGCGCAAGTCTCATACACAGACAATCTTTCAAAATAAAAGGCCAAATAACTCACCCTTCCTCAAAAAACAAACCTGATTTAGTAACTTTTATTTGAAATAAAAATGTGTCCTGGGAAAATTAAGATTATTAGTCATTCACTCTCTAAAATGAATCACTCTCTAATCAGAAAATTGTTTCTTTCTATCTTATGCTCATGAAGACCATCACCCCAAAGGAACTGTGGCAGGAAGGGATACCTGATTTGAGGGCAAGATACAGGGACCTTCACCAGAAGAGGGTAGAAGAACGGGGGGCTAGAGATGATATGGAAGAAATGGCATTTCCCTTAGATGGGCAGTGGATTCACAAAGGCATGGGGAAGGAAACAGAGAAATGCTATCTACTTTGTCCCCTTTATGCCCTACCCTGATGTCACTGAAATTTTTGACATGTGCCATAAGTCGCTGATGCCTCCAAGGTAATAAGATCTTTAGGCAAGAGACATGAAATGTTTTTATGGCTTGCTCTGTCACTTTCTCTGTTTGTAAAATGCAGAGAATAACAAGTGCTACTGACCTACAGGGATGTTAGGAGATTTAATGAGGCAAGGGCAAGGAAATACTTTTAACTTCTTGGTGTAGACAAATAATAAAGATAAAAAGACGTGTCAACTATTATTAAAAAAAGAGGCAGTCACAGGGTTTCCTCCTGATCACTTCAAATCACTGTAGATTTCCCTTGAAATTCCCTACAGAAATAAACAAAATAATGAAATGTCTTTGTTTTAAGAAGTTAGCGGGGATAAAATGAGAATTTTTGATTTACAATAGGCTTTATGTATTTATTTTTTTCCCTATTGTCCCTTCTCCTGAGAAGAAAGTTGAGAAAAACATTTTCTTATATAATGGTTCCTTTCTTGTGTCTTCTCTACTGGTCCAAACTCTCCCCTGCCTCACCCCAACACTTATTTTCTCTGTAAAACAGCAACCATAGCTGTCATCTGAAGCTCCTCCAAGATTTAAAAAGCTCCAATTAGTAAATATGTTTGGTTCTTGCAGGCCCTGGAAGTAACGAAATCAAAGAAGCAGCAGTGTGTTACCTCTGACTTTGAATGTATAGGGTGGGAATTATTCCTCACTTTTTTACCCTCATGTTACTTCCTCCCTCCTTCCCCCTCTCTTTGACTCCTCTTTCTGTCCCAGTGTGGGACTTCAGGATGGCTGACAACAATTATTATTGTGGTAGCCAGTAAGAAGCTTGCCAGATAAAGATGTGGGGCTACAAGGATACAAGGCTATAAGCTTCTTGCAGTTGTTGGAGACACCCAAGAAGCACTCTTACAGGGTAGCAGTGCAAGAGACAGGGTTGGCCATTCTCTTAATGGAACATCAATGCTTGCACAGGGTTCTCTGTAATTCCTTGACGTCCATGCTTTCCTTTTTGGCTTTGAATAGAAAAGGTGGTCCAAAGAAAGAGGAAAGTAGATTCCAGTTAACTTTGCCATTGATTTCTGGGTGGCTTTGGTGAGTCACTATCTTGCAGTCAACAAGAATAAGAATCTATAAACTTAATAAATATGCTGAAGCTATTGGCCGGCCAAGACCTCACATAATATCTCTTGGGCTACTCACTCTCATTTTAGAATTCAAATATCACAAACAAAGTGGGAAGGGAGAGAAATGATACCTGAAGGTGTAGCAGCCTTCATTTCTGAGGTGTGAAAAGGTCCAGGAGCAGTTAACAGATAGTGACCTAGTTAGCAGGAGCTTAGAAACTAAGAGCTAACTTTGGTTTAATAAACTGATAACAATCTTACTGTGGCTGGTTCAAAAGTCACATAACAATAGGACCTTACATAGTGGAGAATCTGTTTTACTTCCTATGAATCATTGTGATGAGTGGTCCCATTTAGCAAGATACTAGCACACATGGATATTCTTGATTTGCGTTATTCTACAGCATTCCCCACTTGGTAAAATAACATAAGATTGAACATAAAGACTTTAAGATACGCTTTCTGAAAATAAAGCTAATATACCCTAGAAGAGGGGCCACACTTGTAATGGGAGTGTTTTAGGCAGCCCTGTGATGAATTCATTCTCATCTTAAAAAAGAAGAAGAAGAAGAAGAAGAAGAAGAAGAAGAAGAAGAAGAAGAATGCTTTTCATTTAAAATACTAAGCCTGGTGCCAAGAATCGGATTGTCTTACTGGGTTGTCAGCTCTTTCAAGTAAAGACTATCTTCAAAGGATTTTTATGTTTATTTACTTGTTTGTTCTTCAGAAAGATTTAGTAAATAAAGAGGGTAGAAGAAAATGGACTTCATAGATTCCATCCTCCCATTACACAGAAAAAAATCATTCAGAAATAGTTTGCTCTCTTCAATATCTTTGGGTCCAATGACATGTAGTTGTCATGATGATTATAGCTCTTTTATTAAAAATGCTCTTGGGGTGCCTGGGTGGCTCAGTCAGTTGAATGTCCAACTGTGGCTCAGGTAATGATCTCACAGTTCATGATTTCAAGCCCCACATTGGGCTCGATGCTGTCCGCACAGAGCCTGCTTCAGATCCTCTGTCCCCATCTCTCTTTCTGCCCCTCCCCTGCTCATGTGCTCTCTCTCTCAAAAATGAATAAACATTTATTTTTTTTTAAATGCTCTTGAATTGACTGAGCATGTGTCTGCTTTAGATGGCTTCCTTGCTTGTTTTTTACATAGCTAGACTTTCGAGCTTTCTTGAAAGATGCATTCAGTTTTTCACTATGATTTGTTTACTCCAGTTGGGTACACAATGAATGACCTGATATTTGAGTGGTTAAGCGATGGTCCAGTTCAAGTTGCTGAAGGACTGACCCTGCCTCAGTTTATTTTGAAAGAAGAGAAGGAACTTGGCTACTGCACAAAGCACTACAACACTGGTAAGTTTCCTTTCAGCTGCTAAACCCAAGCGGACTCCATCTGTAGCGTGGAAGATCCATCATATCACCTTAATTGCTAGCTCTTTAGCAAGAAAGTGGAGGTACAAGGCACAGACCTGGGCTTGGCTCAAAACCCCCTCTAGAGATAGATGCTTATACCCTCTGGAATAAGTCAGTGGGCAAAATAGGTAATTCCTCCAAAATGGAGACAGAAGGAAACAGATTTGGGAATCTTTTGCTGTTCTCTTACTGACCATTTGCTGTCAAATGAATCTGAGGAAATGTGTACAAGACCTTGTGCGTAGTGCAGGAAAAGCATAAATTCTGGCCCATCCCTGGCATCCACTCTTGACATTGGATCCTCAGGTCAGTTTGTACTCTTTGACTTAGTGGGAGAGGAATAACCACCTAGGTCTCTGTAAACTCAGGAATACGGTTGCTGTGCTCTCCAGTCCTGGACAGGAATAGGAATTTGGATGAAAATCAGCTGGCAGGGATTCAGCTGGCTCTAAGGTCATGCACTGTCAGTAGTGTTGATAGACACACAGGGCCAGGGGAGAATGGGAGATCATGCCTGCCCAGGAGAGCTGATGGCTTTTCCTATGGATGTCCCAGTCTTTGGTTCTACACAGGCTGATCATGGAGAGACAAGCTAGACAGGATGGTTTGTTCAGTGATGGCCCCAGGTCTCTTGCTGAATAGAATGTTCGTGAACACTTATTCCTGTAGTCAATGGTGCTTCTAATGAAGTGACCAAAATCTGATTCCAAAGTGTTTTTCCTGACCAAGAGGAATCCAACCCTATCGCCTGTAATTTGTGTGGACTAAGCCAAATTACCTTCCGAGGTTCTGACTCCAAACCAATTAAAGAAGAAGAAAAGTGGCGAGGGGCAGGAGCTTCTGTCTCTTAATAGTATGTCCTAAGTTTTAAAACCTTTGTATGCACCCTTTTTTATAAGTAATATACCACTGTAAACAGATTGTAGGAATATTCTAAATGTCCTCAAGCAATTACCCAGAAAGCTAGGAAACTGTTACATTGAGTAGATTATGTGCACGGCATATACAAATGTACATTTTTCTCTTACTATGTCTAGCACAAAGACAGATACACAGTTATCCAAATACTTTGAGAGCTCCATGTGAACTTTACCATTTTCAACTGTTACATATTATATGCTATACATTTTATGCCATACATATATACTGTAGGTTATATGCTATATATTTTATGCCATGCATATATACTGCAGGTTATATATTATATAAGCTCACAAAATGTGAGTATTTCTTCTGGTCAGTTTCTGAAAGTCTTGCAAATTCTGAAACTCTAAATAATCAAGCTACAACAAGCACAGAGTTAGAAAGTTAAATATGCCACATGGTCTGGGTCCAATGACTCTTTAGATCACTCATTCTCCCCACTGTTACTTCATTACTGGTTGATTTGAAAAAGAGTTGAATTGGTTATGCACGGTGGGCATTTTATGCAATCTTCTAAATCTACCTGTAATACTCTTAAAAAGAAAGCAACAGTGGGAGGCTGGAATGGGAAAGATAAATTCGAATTGGATTTTAAATAATTATTTCCTGCTTCCAGGAAAGTTTACCTGCATCGAGGTTAAATTTCACCTGGAACGCCAGATGGGGTATTATTTGATCCAGATGTACATCCCCAGTCTGTTGATAGTCATTTTGTCCTGGGTCTCCTTTTGGATAAACATGGATGCAGCCCCTGCTAGGGTTGCACTGGGCATCACCACCGTCTTGACGATGACCACCCAGAGTTCAGGTTCCAGGGCATCTCTGCCAAAGGTAAGAAATCTCACGTGACAAGTGACCAGGGGTGGGAGGGCAGGTGTCAAAGGTCTTGTGGGCTGGCAGATTTTGTGAGGACAGAAATGTTTGCCATCCTGTGGTATTATGGGAGATGTAACACAATAAGAGAACGGAGAGCTGAGTTTGAGAGAATTAGAGCTCTGAGGACCTAGGGGAAATTCCTATTCAGATCAGTTAGGGGAGATGGGGAATAAGGGTTGACAGAGAAGAGGAATGAGTGGAGGCAGAAACATGGCTCAGGAATTATGTCTAAGAAGCCCTTGAGTGATTGTGACCTCATGCTGTTCATGAGCCATGAAGCTTGCAGGAATCAGTAAGACTGAGGCAACTTATGCTGTATTGTCCAGTATTTACTGGTGAGGCTATGGTGATCCATATGCTCAGTGAAGTCATGTACAGTAATAAACGTTTGAATGAAGCTCCTGGAAATTTACATAGAAACGCCATACTAATGAGTATATATGAGAAATAAATGTAAATATTAGAGTGCAGCAGATCAGATACGTGAATCTATACAGCCATTATGGATTGTTACCTGAAGTGCCACAAAATGTCTATGTAACAATCCATAATGGCTGTATAATTTATTTTTATATAAGGGCAGGCCCTCTATATTTGTAAATATTCCTTAAGCAAGTGAGGATAAATATCCTGTTTGTGAAACGTCCCAGCACCCCAGAAGTGTGCCTATGTGGGTTTCCTTTTCACTGACTACATTGAGCCGCGGTCTTCAATTTTCTAGGAGTGTGAGTTCAATTTAGTATTCACTGTACACTGTCTTATACTGGTTGAGCCGTCTCTCCAAAACCTAGTTCCAGAAAATAATTGAGATATAATCGCCTGTCTTTGCTGACTTGAGCTTAAGTTCAGCTGCGCTGCATTTGACATGAGATATGTTAGATCATGTTCCGCATTATCTCCTGTGTTGGAAGACAAGATAGCATGTGCAAGAGGTGGGGCTGTAACGGAGATGGACTGAATACTGGGGAAACGGTCATAGCAACTTTCCAAGTTCCATGCCTCCAAAGACAAATATAGGATTTGCATGCTAATGGAGAGAGGGATAGATCTATCCCTAGTACTGTTTAATTGTCTAGAATGACAAATAGTACAAAATACTTGTGTTGTATTTTTATTGAAATACAGATATCAGAAACACTAACAGCTTCTTTTGCAGCTATGTAATCTCAAATCAATTTTACCTAACAAAAATTCTAATCCACTGCGTGCCCCATCCCAAACAGGTTCATTTGCTTATTCCTTGTTAGTTGTTAGTTATAGCCATCACTGCATAACACGCCACTGAACCCCAGGATGCACACAACATGTAGTTTAGAATTTAATAAATAGCTAAAGTACTGGTGACAAATTGTAAGCAGATAATGTCAAAATGTAAGAAATTTATTGCCTCCAAATTATCACTGCTGTGAAAAAGAACTAGTCCTTTATTTCCAGAATGGGAGCATGAATTTTTATAAATTTGTTACTCATTCTTATTAGCTATTATGATTCTACATCAATGGTCAAAACTATTGCTAAGCAAATGGTCACTGATTAGTGATCTTTGTATGTAGAGGCAATTAGGAACTCAGATAAACCAGAAGATGGTATAATCCAAAATCATTTTCTACACGGCTCTGAACTTGTAGCGGTTCTCCCTTTGCCATAAGCAGGTTCATCTTCCTACGTGTATTTTTCTTAGGCTATTATTAAACATGGTTGGATCGCAACTGACTGTGGCGAGATGTGACTCATATAGATGACAGACAGTGAGAAAGGAAAATGGGATAAAAAGTGAGTTCTGGAAAATAAAGAATTGACCATATACTTATTTATACACACACACACACACACACACACACACACACACACACACACACACAC
>NW_024420490.1:765539-843166 GCF_014898765.1 Herpailurus yagouaroundi
CACACACACACACACACACACACACACACACACACACACACACACACTCATTTTGATTTATAAACACTGCAGTCCCCAAGCAGATGTCCCGCTATGTTGACTGCTGACTGTACATTGCCTAAAGCAATGCCCTTTACACACTAGGCATAAACCTTGCACTTTAAAAGACATGCTTATTATAAAAAAACATAGAAAATATCATCCAGTAAATAACTGTTGTTAAAACTTCGGCATATTTCCCTTTAGCCTTTTTTCTACAGACATTTGTAGACAAACCCACACTCATGCACACACCGAAAACTGGATCAAACTTTTAAGACAGTTATATATCATCCGCTATTTCCATAGCATTAAAAATCTATCATGAACTTAATTTGCCATGACTTAATAGTCTATCTGGCATATTCATCATACTTATTTTACTATCTTGGATATTGAGGATTTTATTGCTGGCTTTTCTAAGTGTGATCATGATAAATATATTTGTTTATGAAGGCTTGTGTCTATGTTCTTGAAGACATGTACATACATTTTTAAATTTTATTTTGCAATGGAAAAAAGAAGAAGAAATTGAAGATGATTAGAGCAAAGGAGGTACAATCTGTAGGAAGATGCCCAATATCTTCTATTCAGGCAAAAACTTTGTCTTGTTCATCATGTTAACTTCAGCACCTAGAACAGTGTGTGACTTACAATAGATGAACGATAAATCCTCATTGAGTAAAGAAATTACTGAACAGCCATGTTCCCCCATATAAAACCATGCAGAAGACAGACTAAAAACAGAACCTATGAGTAAATTTTTTGTTTACAGAAAATATTAGAGTCCTAATATATGGAACAATCTTCTAAAATATGACATACACTATAGAGGAATGACTATGTCTTCCTTTCCAGAAGTTCTCAAGTAGACTTTGGGAAGAATATATCCACAAATACATATTTTGAAATACAGGCAGGCCTCCTGGATCTAAATCTTAAAGCCTTCATTTCACTCGACCTGTCTAAGCCTGTTTCCTCATTTCTAAAGTGAGAATAACCTTATCTACCCCTTTCAAAAACTGAACTAGGGTGAGATGAGGCATTATTTATAGAAATTGTTTAGCCCAGTTTTTGTACATGGTAGGCACTCAAATCATTCTGCTCATTGTTATTGCTCCCAGTCCATAATATAATAGAAAAGACTGCTCCATGGGATGGGAGGATATATTAGAAGACTCATAAAGGTCCTTATGAGTAGAAGATACTATGTTCTTTGGATGGCCCATTATTTGGTTATAATCATGCTGCCAATGAGATGAGCCGAAGTTTGTTATATGTGTGTGTGGGGGGGGGGTGGGTGGGTGTGTATACACCCATGGATGTGTTTTTCATAGGTAGGCAATTTATGAAATGGGTTAAGCTCTAGAGGGTCTGAATAAGCAATGGCTTTGTTTTTCTACAATCACTGCCATTAAACATCCTCAGTTGGCTCTGTTTTCCCTGTCCCTGGAGGACTTCAGAAAGATCCCATAGATTCTCAGTAATTACATGCCATGCCATTAGACCCAGAATGAACAAACATGTGTTTTACAATTTAATAGACAGCTGAAGTATTGGTGATAAATACTTGAGCACAGTCCATTATCCGATTTTTAAACAATCAGCTAGTTTGAATAAAACTTCAGTCTCACAACCAATTCAATGCTCTTTCCCTCCCTTGTCCCCAGCCCAGGCCTCACCTTTGGCTTGAAGATGTGCAGCGAGGTGGGAATGTTGCTTGCTTCTCCACTGTTGAGGGCTGAGGGAAAGAATGGATGGAAGAAAGTTATACGTGATTGACACTATTTGGTTCTAACTCTTGCCTTCTCTAGTGGCAAGCCTGCAAATGCTGGCTTTCTTGTCAGATGAACTTGAGTTCCTTGGTAATTCCAGGGGCACTTGCACACTACACCATTCCTAGATGAATAATGCAATTTCTGACTGGTGTCATAATCTCCTCTTATCTATCACCTCCTAGCAGCTTATCCCATAAAACATCTTACTCTCAGGGTTTCCTTACAAAGATAGCCCTCCTGGTTGACATGTTTTCAAGATGGTTCACATCTATCTTCCACACCATGTATTTGGCCCACCAAGAACGTGTGTTTGTTGCCTTGCTAAATAGTGGAAATGTAACTTAACTATTGACCATTCCACTTCCACCCCACCATTTTGGGGATTCCAGCTAGCCCACTGCCTTCAGAATTTATCCAGGTAAGAAACAAGTAGTGATGCTCCTGTTTGCATACAAACCCCAAACTACTGAGGACACATGACAGGTTCTCCTACTGACACTTTTACTCTCTGATCCAGGAGCAACCTGTTGGAATTTCATCAGCTCAGCAGATACAAGACACGTGCAGGAGATGCCTGTCTCTTCCCTTGCAGGGGTGGGGGTGAACCACATTCTCCCCATTTTTAGGAGAATAGAGAAAATGCCACAGCCCTGTCAATACCCATGAATTCCAATACTTCAATTAATTCTTTTCAAATGTCTAGTCTTCTGTAATAACCCAGGATGTTGGGTGCAATGGTCTCTAGATAGCATTCGCTTTGTTCTAGCAAGTCCTGTATCCTTCATGCACATGTGTAGTCTCCCTTCAGAATAAGGATTTAGTCGAAATTCTGAGACAATATCTCATTCCTATACTGTCACACTTATATATAAACATACTTAATTTTAGAGCTTTATACCTATGAGGGCAAGGACTTCATTGATGTTGTCCTCGTTAACATACCTAACACTTAGCACAACGTCTCGCTCAGTAAAGTAGTAGTAGGTGCTCAGTAAAGAGTGGGTTAGTGAATGAATAAACGTTATTAAAAAGACTTATGGTCAAGTGGTATTCCAGGCGTTATTTAATTGGTGATTCAACGTCCATTCATTTATTCAACTGACATTTAGTGAATGTTTTCAATGTGCCACCCATTGTGCTAGGAGCTAGGTAAATCAAAGATAAATAAAACATAGGCCCTGCCCCAGGGGGTTGTCATCTAGTATGCTAGAGACAGAAACTTGAAATGGTGACTATTAAACGATGTGGAATATAAGGACATCCAGGGGGATACCAAACCTATTAAATGAAGGAGGGAGAAGTAGAGGGGGAGGGAAGGGTTGGAGGAGGAGAGCCAGAGAAGGAGGGAGAGAAGGAGTAGTGTTGGGAAAATGGCCTGAAGGAGGGAGCCTGAGCTGAATCTATGTAGCATATTAAATAGGTAAAGTAGGAGGTGGTAAAGGTTATTCCAGGCAATGAGGACTTCCTACTCATAATATTTGGGCTACACTCATAACATAAGCTTTTCTAGAAGACGCTCTGGGCAGGTTTCCAACATGTTTCACAAATTTTAAACACATTTCAAGTAAGAAACTTGTGTTTATTGATTCCAAGTTAATTTCCTGCTTTCCTGCCAACCAAAGCTTTTTGTGGTTTTTGTTTTGTTTGGTCTGGTTTTGTTTGGTTTGATTTGGTTTTCAAAAGTTCAATCTCTTCCCTAAATACAGGAAAATGAAATACCAGCATGATATCTGTTTCATAGGTGCCTTCCCATTTGAAGCTGTAAAATTGTTGTTTTTTTTTAAAATATACATCTCTGCCAACCTCCAAGAAGCTGTTCTACTGGTAATGTTCTATTTGGAGCACAAAACCCCTAATGGTAGACTAAAGGCTGGGTGTATTGTTGTCTTTCCAGCCCACGGGAAAATATCAGGATAAAGTGAATAGAAGCCTGTGGGACATCAGGCAGGCTTCGAGCATGGCCAAACAGGGTTAAACAATTATTTTCCTTTACTCTGTGTTTTCTATTATTTCTGAATGATTTGCTGCCACTCCTAAGTGTGTCTTGAGTCCCCATTTGTAGCTGCAGCCCAGAGACTGTAGAGGGGAGAGCTAGCATTGGTAGGGGACAGTTGGGATGATGCAGTGTGCAGGTGACTCTGACAGATCGATAACCATCTCCTTTAAAGCAGGGATCCAGAGGTATTATCTTTGGCCATCATTAACTGAGATGCCCTATTTCCTATATAAGCAAATTTCCCCCTTACTTTTTGGCCATCTGGTCAACTAAGACCAGCTGGACCATTTCAAGCAGCTGCCAAACCCGGGACAGCTTGGAATTTAAAACAAAAGAGGCTTACTATGTTTGGTCTTGCTTTATTTCCCATGAGAATGTTTCTAGCTAGAGGCTTCAGTAAGAGAAACTATGAAAGCAGTAAGGCTGATACCTACAGAAGTTTTGAAATAAGAATTTATCTGAATGTCTGTTTTAACTCTAAAAATCAAAGATGATTGCTCCTTGAATCGAGTACATCCACAGCTAATTGGAATGAATTTGCTAGGTCAGATTGGTATTTCTGGAAGACAGTGGGAATAATTTTGTCTTGGAAAATCCGGATTTTATTTGCTTTTTGGATAAAAGGTTGAAAAGTAAGAAAGCCAAGCTTTGGCAAATTGATCTGCAGGCCTGCTTGCTTTAGCCAGATGTCTGCATGTATGGGAGACTTTATAAACTTTCCCTGTTGATATTCCCCAAGCCACAGCAAACTGAAGAGTTGTTGATGTAGTGAGTGTGTGATAAAAATATGCAGAGAGATGACGTATGTGAATTCTCTTGGGACAGAGCTGCAGCACCACTGGCACTCTAGTTCCAGAATGTTGTTGGCAGCCTTTATGGGGAAGCTGATGGTGGGAGAAGCTACCCAGGCTGTGCTTCTGCTCAAGTCCTGGTGAGACTCATAAATCTTTTTGGGATAGCATCTTGAGGTTCAGGATTGTAGTTTTTTTATTTTAATTCCAGCATAGTTAACATACAGTCTTATATTAGTTTCAAGTGTGCACTATAGTGATTCAACACTATAGTGAGTCAACCATTGTTCATCACAGGTGCACTCCTTAATCCCCAATCACCTACTTCACCCAGACCCCAACCCACCTCCCCTCTGGGACCCATCAGGTTGTTCTCTATAGTTAAGAGTCTGTTTCTTGCTTTGTCTCTTTCTTTCCTTTGCTCACTTGTTTTGTGTATTAAATTCCACATGGGTGAAATCATATGGTATTTGTCTTTCTCTGACTGACTTATTTTGCTTAGCATTATACTGTCTAGCTCTATCCATGTTCTCTCAAACGGCAAGATTTCCTTCTTTTTATGGCTGAATAATATTCCATTGTGTATATATACCACAACCTCTTTATCCATTCATCTACCGATGGACACCTGGGCTTCTTCCATATCTTGGCTATTGTAAATAATGCTGCAATAAACATAGGGGTAAATGTATCCCTTTGAATTACTGTTTTTGTATTTTTCGGGTAAATACCCAGTAGCATGATTACTGGATCATAGGGTAGTTCTATTTTTAACTTTTTTGAGATCTCTCAAAAAGTTAAAGACAGGATTATTTTGAACTCTCTCTTTCCATTTCACTAAAATGGGTAACTATCTGGGTCATATAGCCTAAATATCTTTGGTTCTTAGAAATGCCACACAGTGAGGTAAAAATGAACTATTATGGCATATGTACTATAAAAAGAAAGAGAACTTTTAAGACTGATGTATCCATAAAATAGATTACAACCCAGTAAAGTAAAGCAATGGGGTATAATTTTTACAAAAATGGCTGTAATGATTCTCCTCTCTCTATCCATATGCTTTGGGTAGTAGCCCCTTCCCACATTAGATGTCAACTTGACTACGTGACTTGCCTTGGCCTATGGGACAATGGCAAATGTGACACAAGCAGAGACTTTAAAAATGCTTGCATATTGTAGCTAGCTTTCTCTTGCTACTCTTGGGATCCTATAAATACTACCAAGGGAACAAAGCCGGGCTACCCTATTGAATGACGAGAGACACATGGCCTGGTTATCTCAATTACCAAGATGACAGCCAGCTGACCACCATTTCCTTGCTCACTGGTCTAGGTACACTGGCCTCCTGCAGCTTCTTTAACATGCCAGGGACATGCTGTCATCTTTGGACCTTTGCAATGACTCTTCTCTGGGCTTGGAATGCTCTGACCCCAGATATTTACCTGATACGCTTTTCTACCTTTTCCAAGTCTTTATTCAAATCTTGCCTTCTCAATAAAGCCTGTTCTGGCCTTTATCATCTCACCCATGCCCTCATCAATACCTTGACCCAACTCTTCAGTTTGTTTTTTGTTTTCTCACCATACTTTATTACCTTATAGCAACACTCTTACCTATATCAAACTCGATTATGAATTAAACTTATTGTACATTGCCTGTTTCCCTTCGCTGGGCTATGAACTCCCTGAAGGCAAAGATCTTTATCTGGCTTGCTCCCTAAAACAGCACCTAGCCTATAGTATATGCTCAGTAAATGTTTGTTGATTGAATGAATGAACGAATATATACCTCTCTAAAGTCTAGTCGTTGTGAAAGATCCATCAAAACTTTCTCTAGGATATAGAATAAAAGGAGCCCACATAGCCAGGGGCCCATCTTTCCTTAATTGGCTGGCTGTTCATTACCACAGAGAATCCTGGCTGCCTACATTATGTTACTGTCACATAATTACATTATTATAAAGTTTCACTTCTCTGATTGTACCAAATAGCATTATGTTCCTTTTTCTTTGATAGCTATTTTTTATAGAGAAATCTAACCAAAGAAATAATAATAAAACAGCAATGGTTTAGATGACGAGAGAGCACCCAGACAGGCGATTTTTATCTAAGTTTTGCTTCCTCAGCACTGTCACAACTAATTTGGAAGTTTCTCAGCATGCCGATGAGAGTGTCCATCTCCCCTTCTTGCTCCTTCAGTTTGTTCGGATGCAAGCATATTCTCTGAATTCTCATGGAGGCATCTAGGGCTCCGTTCTTCTGCCATAGGAGCCCAGTCAGCAGGAAATACTCCCCTTTCCTTACCAAATGAAAACCAAGGGGATTTGTGTTTTTCTCTGATTTTAATGTCATCAAAGACTATTTGTGCATTGAAACCTAAGGAATGCTGTGGACTGCGTCGAGGACTTGAGAGGCCATGAGCTCCAATCTGAAGCAAACTGCATATGCCTAAAGCAAATCATGTTCCATCCCTGCCCCCCCAAAAAGGGCAACTGCAGTTGCTTTCCAAAAACGACTGTGAAGTCAGAATATCAAAATATTTTCCAAACTACACATGAATTGATCTTCTAAAATCTTAAACGTTAGTGTTGTTAGAAGAAAGGGCCTCAGCAGTCCTATTAGGGATATGAAAACTGAGGACTATGAAGGTGAATTCACTTCTCATTTTTTAAGATCTGCTTGAAGTGGATGCCACTTCTTACACGAAGCCCTCATGGGTCTCCATAAAATGTTAATGGCCTGTTTTCCTTGCCTCTATGGAACTTTGTGCTTTATAGCAATCACTGCATTTTGGGCTAGTGGCTTAGTGACCAGGGCCCATGTGTACTTGCCCTAAGTTCTTGTAAACCCCTAGTATTGTTCAACTCTGCACAACTCAGGTGACTTACAAAGAACCCCTCAGTAGTTATAGTTGAAGTACTGTAAGAAGACTGTGTTCAACAATTCCTGGTGTTCGGGGATCACAGTGTGAATGACTGCTGGAGCTTAACTGGCCTGAGAAGAAAAAATCACTAAAGTAGGGGATCTCAGACTGTGCTGCACTTTAGAATCAGCTGAGATTTTCAAGCTCTCCCAGACTTCACCACAGACAAATTAAACCAAACTATCTGTCAGTAGGATCGAGGCATCAGGATCGAAAAAAAATTTTTGTAATGTGTAGCCAGGGCTGAGGCTGTGGCTCCGAATTTTAGTGTCTGGGGAAATGTTTTCAGTGTTGATCATGTACCAGAATATATATTCACTTAACCGTCACAACAACACTCTGGATTTGCTATTATCATCCTCATTTTGGAGATGATGGTACTAACGCACAGAGGAGTTAAATAGCTGGCTCAAGTTCACACAGAGCTAGACCTTGAACCCAGGCAGTCTGACCCTGAGGTGGTATGACGAATCACTATGCCACAGCATCTGGCCTCATTCTTGAGTTCCTTCTTTACGCCTGCTGCCGGGCTAAACCCTCTACGTACGTTCTCACTGCAAACAGATGATGCAAGTGCTACTTTGCATCATCACTTAACAGGTAGGGAAACTGAAACGTGATGTGGTTGAGCAATTTGTCCACAGTCATTTTTCTAGCAAGTGAAGAAACAAGATTCAAACCTCAGGTCAATTCAAATCCTCCTACAGGAAGAACTAAGAATTTTAAGTTCCATCACACTGTCCGTACTATGCTAATTACAGGTGGAAGCTTTTGAGTGGGAGATAAGTTATTTTCCAGCCTCTGAAATCCCTCTATTTGGCTATGCATATTGTATTCACTGTATATTATATGCAGTTGGCATCTCTGTTCATCATTCTGATGAAGAGACAATGCTTGTCTGATTGCCCTCTTTCATATTATGAAGAACTTATAATGGTTCCTGAGACTTCCATTACATGTTCCTCCTCAGCAGAATTTCCAACTGAACTCAGTTGCTGTTTATAGCTTCTATCAGCTGTAGCCATTTTAACCATCATTTTCATCAGCTCACATGAGTGATTACGTTAAAAGCCCAACCAGGTATGAGCCATTATCTATCATTTAATGTCGACTAAAAAGTTGAGCAAAAGCAGATCGGATGATCATCAACAATAAATGGTTAAGTTGATGGTGGACTATTCATACAATGAAATGACAGATACAGAAATGTAAGAACTGCAGTCACACATAAAAACAGAGATGGATATCTCAAGTCTAAGGTTGAAAAAACAAGTTAACAAGCATACCCACAAAAAATTCACAGGCGAAACGAATCTATGGTGTTTGAACTAGAGTTATGGTTGGATTTGGGAGGTAGAGAGGAATTAGAGACGGGAAGGGACCACGAGGATTGAGCTCCAGGGGTCAAGCAATGTTCTACTTCTTGACCAGGGTGGTTACATGGGCATGTGCATTTCATGGTGATTCACTGAACTGTACAGTCATGATCCTGGTACTTTTTTGTTTCCAATATAAATGGTACACTTTGTTGATAAAAAGATGAATAAAGGTGGTTTGGTAAAGCAAAGAAATACAGGTTTCCCAAATGAGCTTACAAGAACATTTTGGCACAGAGCCATTCCTTTTTCTTGTTTTTAATTTTCTTTTTGGTCCTGGTAGTTTTAAAGATTTTTGTAACAAAATTTTTAAAAACCCATATTGCACCAATAACGAATAAACAATAGAGAATATTCATACACGTTAGGCAGCTTCCTCTTTCTTTTTCAGAAGAAAAATAACAAAAGCTGATATCTTTTGACTCTGGGTCCCAAACTTGTGATTGAGTGCTTTTCCTTCATTTATTATTTAAACCTCTTCACAATCCTATAAGCTACATATTATGGGTCCCATTTTCTAGATAAATACATAAAAACTCAAGGTTATACAAGTAATAAGTGCCAAAGGCAGAATTCAAACTTAATTGGATCCTAAATATTCCTTTCTTACTATGCCACTTTCCTCATTTTATAGTCACTAATATCCCTTCAGCCTTTAGAATGGATGTCCTTTACGACTGTGTGGTTCATGTGCTTGATGGTCGATTGATGAGTCTCAAAGGATTCGGTAACCTAGAGATTCTTTCCATATTCTTAACATAAGGTGCACAGTGTTGAGTGATCGTAGTGAATTTTTCATCCAGCTTTGACTTGCCCCTGCAACAGGCTCACCCTTCCTCTTGCTTTCCACTGCTGTTTCCTGCCCATTTGCCAAACAATCCTTTCTTACAGAAAGGGAAATTAACAGCTTCCTGTCACTGGAGAAAATCTGAAGATCCAAGACATTATACAAATTGATACCTAATAATGTTTCTTGCACTATGTAACCTTAATTAAAAGATTATTAAAAAAAAGGAATGAACATTTTTGTAATTGGCTCATATAGAAGACCATTTCCCTTTACCCATAAATTTGTTGGTTCCAAACCATATGCACGGGTTTCTCTTTTTGTGGGACTCTAGAGAAAGTATGGTCTGCAAATATGGAAATACGCTATAGGACTAGTCTTTAGTCATTCCTTTTTCTTTTTTAAATATTCATAGTATATCCTATATTCTAAGACACACTTTTTCCTGTTTTCACAGCTCTGAGTTTGAGTTGCCACTTAAAAGTGAAAGCAAATCAGAGTTTAATCAGAGGGGTTTTTCTTTCTTAGTGGTATGTAAAATCAGGGCACATCTTACAATTACTGGCATCTTGGATTTAGTGAACTATTATACAGAACTTCTTCTAGAGCCAGCCACTATGCTTGGCACTGGGCATATGGAAGTGACTAAAACATACATGCACTCAGCCTTCAGAGAGCTTGCGTTGCACTGGAGTGCCAAATATTGAGCATATGATTAGCTGATGATACTGCAATAGGCCTATGGATGATCAGGTTTTCTAATTTGGTTGTGGGAACTCAGCCCTGTTGTGAACTCCAAATACTCTTTCCTCTAGTCCTTTCTGGCTGTCCTTTCTCTGGCCTCAGTTACTTTCCTCACAGGTAGGCACTTATTAGTACTGTGCTGACTGCTCCAGAGGAACCTTCTTCAGACCTCTAGAATCTCCCCCTCTGTCTCTCTTAGTAATTGTCTCCATGCTGGCATTCTCTCCCGTGAACTCTAGGCTCTGTGGACACTATGTCTTCATGCCCTCCATGCCTCTGTGCCCTTCAACTCCATGTCTCTTGGCATCATGACCTGAAAACTCAAAACTAAACTGGAGCAATAGCGGGACTGACTGCATTTCTCCTCTATCTTCCAGGGATCCTTGTCCTTTTTTGCTTAATGTCTAAGTGCCTGGAAATCCATTTTTTCCCCATGTTTTGTGTAGATTTTTTAGTGATTCAGGACGGAAGGTAAATCTGGTTCCTGTTATTCCCTCTTGACATTAAGTGGAAGTCAGTGCTATGGTTTTGAGTCCTTGGTTTAGTTTTAAAATCTGACATGGGATGCAAATAAACTGAATGCGACCATTTAGGCAATGGAAATAATTACCAGAAGCGGCAGTAGCTTGTAATGCTAAGAGTACAGTTGTTCTAATCAATGAAGACTGCATTTATTAAACACACGGTCTATGAACTCTAAGACCGAGAACAAATGTTTTGTAAAGAAATTAATCATTGGTATGTATGGGCATGAATATTAATATCCTAATGGGAAAATTGGTTTTGCTCTACAAAATGTTTCATCAAAAGATGTGCTTCAAAGTGGTATATTCCAACATATTTAGGCTTATAGTGGACTGATTATCCTTAACTTTTTTTGTAACACACTCTGGACTTCTTTGGGAAGAAGGGACCGTACCTCCCATTCGGCAACTCCTCTCCACGAGTCAGTTTCTCTTAATGGTTCCCGTTTGCCCCCATGGAAGCAGTCACTTATTTACTTCATTTAGGTTTAATGCAATTCACTAAATATTCAAGGTACACCTGCTATGTTAGGCATTAAGTAGGTCAAAGAGACGGTAAGATAGTCCCTGCCCTTGAGGAATTTATGATCTAGTACAAGAGTCAGCAAATATTGTCTGCAAAGGGACAGTCACACACCATATGTAAACAAATGTGTAGTTATGTTCCAATAAAACCCCTGACCTAATAGGAAGAGGCAGAGAAGTACACAGAACTATATATATAACAAAGATGACCAAAACCAAGTGCTATGGGATGTCAAAGAAGGGAGACTCATATCTTACTATCAGGTTTATAAAAACAGTGAGGGATTTCATGGAGACAGCAATATTTGAGTTGATGAATTAAGATTAGACAGAATCATCATAAGCAGAAATGACAGGAGACCTGAAATAAGTACTAGAGATGAGTAAGCCCTGAAGATTTGGGGGCAAAAGAAGTCCTATTTAGCTAGAATGTTGATCGTACTCAGGAGTGAGGTAGAGAAAGAAGGAAATGTAAGGCCTTTGGGGTACCCCCCCCCCGCCCCCGACAGAAATAGCTTCCTCTTCCGGACCGGCTAAGCTCCTGTCCTTGGGCCTTTATCTCATTCTGCCTTATAGTATGGTTATGTTTGCACTTCTCTTTATTCCACTGCGAGACAATCTTCACCTTTAGGGCAATGATTATACATCGCTCCTCTTTGAATCTCCACTGTTTCGAGCCAGAGATGAGACCCAGCAGCAGGGCAAAGAAATTTGTGGGATTAATAAATGAAAACATCTACTTCAGCTCACACCATTTGGGTTTACTAACTAGACGCTGAGGCCCCGCAGAACCATTTTAAAGACGAGCTGACTCCCAGGGAGTAGAAATGTTCGCCCGTTACAACAGTGGCACCTTTATTTTTCAACACGAGTTTTGGTTAAGAGACCATGCAGGTGTGCATAGGTTAATTCCCTTCATTCCTCCACCATGGACATGTGACTGTAATTAGCAGCCACTTGAAATACAGCTTCCAGGTTGCAATTCGCCACATTCTATTTCAAGGGGGAAAATCCATATAGATAAGTACTGGGGTTTTATTTTTTAATCAAAAGGTTAATTAAGTGAATTAATCTTTATGTTTGAGTACATTTTTCTGTGAAATTTGGAATAAATAATTTAAATGGGTTAAAATCAAGTCAGTGTAGTATTAAAATGAATAATAAAGCTTAGGAAATGAGTATAAATCTTATGTGTTCCATTAATTATGCATCAGCAGACAAAATTGCCTACGGCAAGTTTAACCTGAGAAGACAGGAAAGCTGATAAAGATTCTCAAATCCTCCTGCAATTGCTACGGCGTCTCCGTAGCAGTTATTTGGTAAAATGCACAGTGTTTCACAAAGACGTACTTTTTGAGCAGTTCTTTAAAGAAAAACACCAAGCAGTTAGCATTGAAATGAACCTTCTGAATTGCGATGTGAGTAAATAACTGCAGAATTATAAATCGGCTTTATCATGTCCATGGAGAAAATGAAGAAAGACAGCAAAAATGGAATCTGACTACACACATGGGGTTGAGAGAAGAGGCCCAGGTCCATTTAATGAAGATTTCCTAGGAGCAAATGGTGACACTATCCGTCAGCAGGATCTGTTTACATAACACCTGTGTGTCTGAGACTATTTAGGTGGTAGCTTCTGAGGGGGAACCTTCTTTTGCTAGTAAATATCACCAAATAAGCAAAGAAGAGAAATAGGAGGGCCGAAATCTGTGTCACTATTCGGAAGAAAACGACTGTGTAATAAGGATATAATGTACACATCAAAATATGAGAACGCAAGACAATTTCTGTCATGGTCTTTGAAGGCCTCCAGAGAAGTGTTAATCTGTTCTTTATGTGAAATTAATTAGGTCAAGTGAGATGTGTGTCTCATGTTATCGCTATTAGAAACAACTCCTAAGGAGGAGTTCTGAGTATATGTCTCCCAGCCCCAAATCATAGGGTTCAAATGTATTGCAGTTGGTACTGAGAGCAAAGAGATACTCCCCCTTGTGCCCAGGTAGAATCACTGCTCCTGGTATTCCCTGGCTATACTGAAATTGGGCAGATGGACATGGGGACACACACACACACACACACATGATAGGTATATGTCAAAAGGATATAGGAGCCAAATGATTGAGTTCCCAGTGGCCAAAGCTGAAACAATTTAAACGAAATGAAATAGTACTAGATTATAACCCATATTATACAATAAATATCCATGAGTCCACACTGACATAAATAAATGAACAGAAATAGTTGTGGGATAGTAGATAAATCTCCCATGCAGAAGGATTCCAAATAATTTATGGAAATATTCTGCTGTCAAGGAGATAGAGCATAATCCCCCCACTTTTATTTATTGATTTCTTCTTCTTATTTTTTTTTTAAAGTTTATTTACTTGGAGAGAAAAAGCACGAGTTGGGAAGGGGCAGAGAGAGAGAATCCCAAGCAGGCTGTGCTCTGTCAGCACAGAGCCTGACATGGGGCTCTAACCCACAAACCACGAGATCATGCCATGAGCTGTGAAATCGGATGCCTAACTGAGCCACGCAGGCGTCCCATTAATTCCCCACTCCTTAACTGTAGGGTGTGTACAGTGACATTATTCCCAAGAGGACAGTAAAGAAAGGAGAAATAAAATAACTTTACAGTACAGAAACCAGACAAACACTACCTAAGCCAGATGATCAAAATCAACATCAACAGTGATAGGTCAGGTAGACAGCATGTAACCTTGATATGATGTGATAAGAAGGGAAATTTACCTCTGTAGTCTTCCTCCCCGAAATCCATAATGCTGGCCTAATCATGAGAAAAACAACAGACAGTTTGAATTGAGGGGCATTCTACAAAATACCTAAAGAATACTTCTCACAACTGTCTAGGTCACCAAAAACAAGAGAAATCTGAGAAACTGTCAACATCCAAAAGAAGCCTATGGAGAGACAGAAACTAAATGTAATATGGTATCCTGGATGGGATCCTTGAACAACAACAACAAAAATACCAGACCAAAGAAAAATGTTAACATTAGGAAAACCTGGTATAGGTTATATGGAAACTCCCTGTGCTATCTTTGCAACTTTCTATGAATCTAAACTTCTTAAAATTTACTTTAAAAAGTATTACCTAGGGGCGCCTGGGTGGCTCAGTCGGTTAAGCATCCGACTTCGGCTCAGGTCATGATCTCATGGTCCGTGGGTTCGAGCCCCGCGTCGGGCTCTGTGCTGACGGCTCAGAGCCTGGAGCCTGTTTCAGATTCTGTGTCTCCCTCTTTCTCTGACCCTCCCCTGTTCATGCTCTCTC
The DNA here is from genome assembly GCF_014898765.1 of Herpailurus yagouaroundi. Taxonomy (NCBI): domain Eukaryota; kingdom Metazoa; phylum Chordata; class Mammalia; order Carnivora; family Felidae; genus Herpailurus; species Herpailurus yagouaroundi. The sequence goes on from NW_024420490.1 coordinate 780,317, forward strand.
TCTCTCTGTCTCAAAAATAAATAAATGTCAAAAAAAAAATTAAAAAAAAAAAAGTATTACCTATTTTAAAGCAACTGAAATGTCTTATAGAATCTAAGAATTGATGTGTGCCTGGGCATCCAAACTGGACTGGAGAGAGGGAAAGAACTAGGGGAATCCTCTTTCTCTGTCTCTAAATAAGAGACCTAGTTCATTCTATTCTCACTCTCTCACTCTTGTCTCTTATCCACACAAGGTAGTAAGCCTGGCTATGGACAGTGCCAGAATATTCATGTTGCATGCCACGTGCCTGAAGAGGAACTGTTCTCTTTCTGGCCCAATGCCAAATTCCCAGAGGAAAGGATTGTCTGCTCTGGGACAGGAGTTCACCTCTATTTCCATCAACTGTCATAGGCAGGGTCGAGGAAAGGACTCCGATTAGCCTACTTAGGTTGCCTTGTTCGCCCTGGACAAATCAGTCGCCATCAAGGGAACAGTGATATGTGTGAACATGGCTGACCAGAGACCCTCTTCTGGAGGGGGGAAGAGGAGGAGCAGGAGGGGGAGGAGGAAGAGAGTTTTTCTCAGGGTGGAGAGGACAAGGTAGCTCCTGTCCAGTAAAGTGAGGTCTAATAAAGCTCCTAAGATTGAGGGGGAAAGATCAGACTTAATATAAAACATAAATACTTAGCACTTCTGAAAACATACAAGTCCAAAATCCCTTATCTATACTTCTGAAATCCCCAAAGCTCTGAAAACCAAAAGATTTTCCATAGCTCATTTGGCAGCAAACCTGTCCTGAACTGACAGGAGGCTAATTATACGTTCTACATATCCCATTTAGTGTGAATATTCATACCGTTTGCCAAAGAAATATTAATGTGTTTGATTACAGGGCCTTCCCCAAGCCCCAGGAGTAAGTAATATGTAATCAATTGTACATGTTACAGTATCACGTTAATAAAATCTGAAATACTCTGAATTACAGGGCTTAAATGTTCCCATGGGCTTCATATAAAGGATACATACATAATGGTACATATATTGAAGAACATGAATGTCAATTTCTATGTAGCTCTGAAAATAAGAGCCTCAAAAATAAAAACCATACAAGAGAACAAATTTAAAAACTTGAACACAGTGAGAGAAAAAAATACAGAATATCTTTGCTAGTTTTGGAGAATAACCTCTAATAATAATAATATTGTGTTTTTACATAATATTTAGTTTTCAAATCCCTCTTCTGTTATTTTGTTAATCACCAAAACAAGTCTTGGACATAAGCAGGGTAAATACTATTATTGCCTTTTATGGATAAGATAGGGGCAGCTAGAGAAGATTTTACTAGAGAAAGGGCAGGATCTCAGTTACATGTCTCCTAACTACTAATCCAATGACCTTGAACTCTGGCACTTTGTGTCTCAAATTGAAAGGGGTTATTGAATTGGAATTTTGAGCATGTAGGTAAAAGCATACCAAAGCTACTTAATATGTGCTTTCTTTGATGTTCTGAGGACTATGAAAAGGAAAGTTTGCCAAGGATCCTGGGGAAGGTGGAAGTGAGACAGCTCCCTGCAGGATAAAACATCCAGGATTCATATTCCTTGGACTTGAATCCCTTATCAGCTGTAAGTGCCCTTGGTCAAACCAGCTTTTATAATTAGCTACCTCTTAAGGCTGCTGTGGGGTCTTACATGACACATTCCACAAGTAAATTCTTGCATTGTGTATTCCATAAAAGGTAGTTCTCTTCTCTTCTCCTTCAAACTCCTGCCTGTCTTTCTTAGGAAGTCACCCAAACTTTGTTTCCCAGGTGACTCTAAATGGGAATCACATCCCCAGGGCTGAGAAATAGGACACTGCAGACATGCAGAAATATAACATACGCCTCATGAAGGCAGAGACCCATTGTGTACCCAGCACGGCACAGAGCTTGGTATGAAGTAGGTGCTCGATATACATTTATGGAATGAATAACTAAAAGATTAGGAATTTTCCATTGGAGAAAATCCCACATCAGAAGGAAGGAAATCCTCAACATTTCATTAGTTAAATGAGGCGATTTAACACTCTTAGAAGAAATTCCCTCCTGTGTTGGAATTATTTATGGTTTTCTCTATTCAATGACAATGCTTTTCTATTCCAGTGTCAGTATGGGAACCCCAGGGACAGTCGTTAAAGCCAGCTCTTCCGTTCTGGGCCCTGTGCCTCTGTTTTCTACTCGTCAAATGCTGCCCATCATTAGCAATTCGGACCTATGTTGCCTTTGTAAGATTCTAAATTCCTAAAACATGCCTGAAAACCCCACAAAAAGAACTGAAATCCAACCAAACTTGAGAGTTTAATATATTTAAATAGCTCCCCATTTGTTTGTTTGCTATATTTGCTCTTTTTATTATTTTTGCTTGGAAGGTGCCTACAATTATATGATAAAATCCTCATTGAAAAAAAAATAATCAATAAGCACCATAAGGAAAGGAATATCATGCAAGTGAAAAAGGGAAAAAAGCCAAAATGTTCTGTTCAATAAAACTTTCCCAGGCACAAATCTTTTCATTAGAGTAAAAAAATACACACATTAAAATGCACAAAATGCCCTAACGTTAAGGGTGCATCCCCCCAAATTTTTACGTGTATGGTATATATATCTCAGATCAAGATATAGAATGTTTCTAGTACTCCCAGAAAGTTTATTTATTTGAGAGAGAGACAGAGAGCGAGCGAGCGCACACACAGGAGGGGCTGAGAGAGAAGGGGAGACAGAGAATCCCAAGCAGGCTCTGCACCACCAGTGCAAAGCCCGATGGGAGGCTCGAACACATGCTGTGAGATTGTGACCTGAGCCGAAGTTGAATGCTTAACCAACTGAGTCACCCAGGCACCTTCAGTACCCCCAGAAAGTTTATTTCTCCATCACAGTCAACACCTACCCCCAGAGAAAACCATTGTTCTGATGTATTAAACTGTTGACTAGTTTTGCCCCTTCTTGTATTTCAGATAAATGGAATTTTATAATATGCATCTTATGACTAGCTTCTTCCACAGAACTGGATGTCTGTGGGATGTATCCATGTTGTTTGTATAGCTACAATTCGTGCCTTTTTGTTGAGCATTCTCCTGTTGATGGGTATTGCTTCTAGGTTTTAGTCTACTATGTGTTAAACCTGCTGTGAACATGGGACACATAACTTTGGATGAACCTATACACTCATTTGAGAATCTATCTATGAGAGGAATTGCTGGGCCCCAGGGTATGAATATGCTTGGCTCCAGTATATATTGGCAGTTTTCCCAAGGGGATGAAAAACTTACACTTCCCTACCAATGTATGAGGGTTCCAGTGGCTCCATATCTGTGTCAACAATGTCAGTCTGTTTCATTTTGGCCATTCAGATGGTATTTAGAGGTAGCTCATTACAGTTTTAACTTGCATGCCCCTAATGAGCAATGATGATGAACATCTTTTCCTAAATTTAGTAGTGGCCATTTAGTTCTCTTCTTTTGTGGAGTGTTTGTTCCAAGTTTTTGCCCATTATGTTATTACCCAAGCACAATTTTTTATTTGAACTCTATTATCTGAATACTGTATGTTGAGTTCTACATAATTTCAGTAAATCAATCTAATGAGGTTTTTCAGGGGCAATAATTTTTGCCTGTTTAGAAGTTCTCTGTCATGCTTTCCAAAACAGTTGATTTCAAAATAATTTTTTTTCAAGTGCAAAATTCTATATGATAGGATTCCTATCCTGCATATATGACCAGAAGTGAGATACCATCCCACAGTTTAGTGGTTCAAAGCATAGACTCTGAGGCCAACATATGTGGGTTCAAGCCACATGATGTTGGTGATATGTACATGCCTCTGATACCTGATCTGTGTAATGGGGATCATGACAGGACTTGCCTGCCTCATAGTCCTGTGGAGAGCACTGGGATTAACCTACATAAAACTCTTAGAGTGATGTGTAGCATAGAGCAATCCCTCAAGAAGTAATGTTTATTGATAACATTACTTAGGGTGCCAGATTAGGCCCTCATTGTGTCTGTCCAATCAAGAGAAGATTAGAAAATTACCCAGTAAATTGGGGAAGCATTCACACATGGATCTGGACCACTCAAACAACAAACTGGGGGATTGGGTGTGAATCTTCAGAACTGGCTGTTTGAAATGATCACGTAAGCCTGTTGAAAATGTTCTTTCCGATCCATTTGGTTTTGAGGACCTAGCGTATGCCTAATAGCTCCACCAGGGCCTGAGTTAGGAGGGCCCAGGCCCAATTATACATATTCATGACTTGTAAATTGTTCAGTCCAGTTCTGAACAGGAACTAAAAGATGTAGGGAAAAAAATAGCAGCTCCCCTTCTAGGCAGCCCAAGACAGAGGAACACTTTAATTAAAATGGGAACTTGGGTTTCATAAGAATCATTTTGTAAAATCTATAATGCACTCATATAAAGGTTATACATTCAAGGACATCCAAGTGGCCAGAAAGCACAAGTCAAATGTGGCAGGGGAGAAACTGCCTAAGTAAGAGCACTGACTCTTCCATCAGTAACTTAAAGGGGGGCATGGGCTTTTCCTCTCATTAAGTCCATCTGCCTAGGCTAGGTGCTTGGCAGTTCTTCTACTAATGAGATTCTGTTCTTCCTAATACTGGAAAAAATAAGTCTTCACCTCTATCCTTTTACATGTGCCAGCGTCATGTCAGAAACAATTTTTCAGGGAAGAGACCTTCCAAGGCGCAACCAGGTATGATCATTCAGTCACCCAGCTCCTCTAGTCATTTGATGCAATGAGGACAGAGGACAGTGCTGACTATCCTTCTTCCACTGAATCATTACATTCAGAAAGGAATCACACCCTTGCTTATCTGATGCCATCAGGATGCTAGCTTCCCAAACATGCTCATGTAAGCATGTTCAATGATTTGCACTTGGTCATTTTTTTTTTTTTTTTTTTGCACAATTCGTCAAGTTACAGCTACATGGCTTTCTTGCTATTAATATATCCAACAAGCAGCTATTTTCATTTTGCTTGTTGTTTTTAAACTATTTCATGGATTTTAAGAAAATGATTCTTGAGAATTATTTGGCTCAGAGGAAAGGCAGTCCTGGATCCTTTTAATATGTTTATATTGGGGTGCCAGGGTGGCTCTGTAGGCTAGGTATCCGGCTCTTGATTTCAGCTCAGGTTCAGATCTTAAGGTTCATGAATTCAAGCCCCACATCAGGCTCTGTGCTGACAGTACGGAGCCTGCTTGGGGTTCTCTCTCTCCTTCTTTCTCTGCCTCCCCTTCCCCGCATCAAGCTTTCTCTCAAAATAAATACACTTTAAACTACAAAAAAATGTTTATTGACCTGGTGTGGTAGGCAGAATGCTAAAAATGCCCTTTCCCCCCAGAATCTTTGAATGTGATGAGATATCACTGCTGTGTTTGTGTTATGTTGTATGGCATAATTGACCTTAATGTAGGGAGATGATCTGGGTGCGACAGATCTAATCACATGAGTCCTTAAAAGCAGAAAGATTTCTCTGACTGGTTGCAGAAGGGGAAGTTAGAGAGATTTGGAGCACAAGGGAGATTCTACTCGAGCTTGAAGACAGAGGAGGCCACAAGAGTGTAAGTAGCCTTAAGGAGCTGAGAGAGGTCTCTGGCTGACAGTGATCAAGGAAATAGGTATTTAAGCCTATAACTACAAGGAACTGAATTCTGCTTCTAATAAAAATGAGCTTGAAAGAGGATTCCAGGCTCCAGATGAGAACACACCTGGCTGAAATCTTGACTTGAGCTTTGTGAGATCCTATGCACAGAACACAACTATTCTGAGCCAGACTTTGAACCTGTAGAAATGAGCTAATAAATGGGTGTTTTATTAGATTTTTAAAAAAAGTTTTTTAAATTTATTCTTGAGAGAGAGAGAGAGAACAGAGCATGAGTGGGGAAGGGGCAGAGAGAGAGAGGGAGACACAGAATCTGAAGCAGGCTCCAGGTTCTGAGCTGTCAGCACAGAGCCCAACGCAGGACTAGAACTCATGAACCTTGAAATCATGATCTGAGCCGAGTTGGTTGCTTAACTGACTGAGCCACCGAGGTGCCCCGAAATGGGTGTTGTTTTAAGCCACTAGAGTTATGGTCATATGTTACACGATAGAAAACCAACCCACTTGGTTTCTGCTCTTTGCGTTCTTTTAAATGGCCAAGCAACAGATGAGGATTGAATAGAGAAAATTAAAAGGCTTGTGAAATACCCAGGGATTAACTCAGATTATTAGACATTATGGGGTCACTTCAAGAAGAAAAGGCTCCAACTGACCCCATCTGACAGTAATTACCACAATATAATTGGGGTAAGGAAAAGAATATTACGCAAGAGAGTTGACCAGGTGCTGGGTTTGACAATCATTTTTCCTCCAATTTGAATCATACCAGGACTGTCATTTTGTTTTTTGTGCTTCCCTTTCCTCTCTGACTTAGAAGGACTCATTCTCATTCCTGTAGCAATACGGCCAAGGTCAGGAATGCCACGACAGCTCCATGAATGAAATAGGAAAATGCTGACATTATCATTATCACAAAATCCGTTATTAAAGCATACACAGCATAGGTGTGACAAGGTGTTAGAAAAGTGGAAGGTGCCAAGTGGTAATAAAAATAATTGCCAAAATTATAAGAAAGTATGATATGTTGATTCAGGAATCTTGGAAAAGAAAGAAGATAGGAGTATGGGTCCTGTGTGTACCTAACACAGAGCTAAAGTAAGAAGCTGTTAAGGGAAGGATACATTTATTTATCCATCCCTACAGTTCCTAGGAACAGCTCTGAAGTCCCTTTACTCTGGTGTGGACCATTCCCATTGGAATGCTTCCCCAAATGTGTCACCATCTTGTTGCATTTTCTCTGTATTCCTGCCATCCTTCACCCTTCTTCTATAGCCTTTCCAGTTCTTATGAGATTTTTTTCAGAAAGATTCCCCATGATACTGTCCAAACGACATTCCTCTTTCTGAATCCAGAGTCCTCTCCTCACCACAGCTCACATCCCTTGCTCTGATAGAAAACAAGTTTAGAAAGACTAGATAATCAAATAAAAAAATGAAGCAGAATTTTCTTAGGAATAGAGAAATTGAGAGTCATGGATTTTAATAAACTAATGGGGCTATCTAGATATTTGGAAAATCCTTCTTTCAAATAATAGTCCAAGCTTTCTAAAAACTAGAGAATTAATTGTAGAAAGAAACAGATTCAAAGCCTGCTAGTTTAAGCAAGGAAAAGAAGTATGCTATTCCCTACAGCCAAAATCTCAAAAGGAAAAGCCCAGGGCATCAAATCTGGGTAATTTATTTTATTATCCTAACTTACAGTGTTTCTTTTGCTGATAGGATTTCAGAAGATGGATTTATCTTTTTAATTAGTATGATTAAAAAAAAAAAACTAGAAGTCTCCTTGGTCTGCCAAACAATAAATTTTATTTCCTGCCTAAGTCAGTGGCTCTAAATTGCTTAAAGTATTGCTCTATCCTTAAACATTCCTACTCGTCAAATTAAATGCTGATTTGAAGGAAAGGAATGAACAGGAGAGGATAATTCAGCTCAGTATTGGCTCTCGGCTTTATAGTTTCATAAAAGCAATTCCTTTCTTGTTCATCCTATACCTTTCTAGTGCTAACCTCTGGTACCAATCATAGCACTTCAGTGAGCACTGTAAATACTGTTCATTGTACAATCTTCAAAACGTATTCATGCTTCAGCTTTCATCTTCAAGTGAAGTAGAATTTTGGTGGTGGCATAAATAAAAATGGCCTGAACAACTTGCATATATGGCATTAATGAGACATACTGATTTTATGTAACTGATATCACTTTCCTGATCCATAGTAATAACATAGGTATGTAAAGGTGAATGGCAAATTCTATGCTCACTTTGCTCATGGTTTGATTACTTGTCTTGGGTAGATGAAAGATAATTGCAAGGTGGATAATGTACATTTTCCTTGATTTGAGCCACAGACCCTCTTTACCTACAGATCAAAGTGTCTAATAAATAGTCTCCCTTTCCTTGCACTAATGAAGGTGAATAGTTAATTGATGCCTTCATTTTTCTGTTCTTCATTCCTAATGGCCAGATGTGCTTCTTATTCTTATTGGGTTATATTTTCCAGTCTCTTCCTCAGGGATGCGAATTAAATTATACTTTTACCAAGAGAAAACTAAAAAAAAATATGGAGAAATGACTGTAAACTCTATTTTTTGGTCTTTTCTTCTTTGAATCCATAATTAGATACTCTGCACAAATACATATGCAAATAGCAGGGTCATTTTTCAGAGCAAAATACTTTGAACACACATCCAAACAAAACACAGCTCTCAATCCATTATCTTGCCTCTTTGTAATTAACCTACAAGAAAGACTAGAACAAGAACTCATCACAGATTTTGGAGCAAGGTCCACCTGGGGCTTGCCAGACCTGGTGCAATGTTAGATGGCTGGTCTTCCCACAGAGTGAGAGAGATGTGCTTTGAAAAGTAATTAAAGGGCTTTAATTTCTTGGGTGAATTAAAACTGCCCCTTTGCTTGCCTGTTCCATTGTTTGTATTCCTTGTACAATAACTCCACTGATCCTCTGTGAGTTGAAAAGTACCACAAATCTAGTCTATGCAAAAATAGCTTCTCCATCTTCCAAACCAAATTTAAGACTATATACTATTAAAGCCATCCCTCTGGCATGAGTGGAGACCAATGGAGAGTGATCCAGAAGACCATGATTAAATAGAGAGGAGAATTCCAGTAACCTAAGAAATAAAAATAGCCAATGAGTTGCATGCTTATTATGCATCAAGCACTGCACTAAAAGTGATTTATACACATCCTATATGGTGATACAACCCTATGTACAACCCTATATGTATACAACCCCATATGGTGAAGTTACTGTTATTATATGTAGATGAAGAAACTCAGGCTACCAACTTAGATTATGTGGCCAGTGAGTGGCAGAGACAAGATTAGTGCCTGGACAGTTAAGTCTGAAGCCATGTGTTTTATGGCTCTGTTCTAGGTTCCCTCAGTTCACTTAATTGATATTCTGGACTTAAACTGACTGCTTAGTTGGTACTGGGCACTGTAATGAATTCTTTATGTGATTAACTCATTTAATCAAACAACAAATGAGGTAGAGGCTCTCAGTAGCCCATTTTACACTTTTATCAACTGAGGCAAGAGAAGTTCAATAGCATGCAATCATTAGAAAGGAAGTAAGGTAGAGCGCTGGAATTTGAATTCAGAAAAATCTTGTACCCGAGACTGTGCTTTTAACTGTGGCCTCTTATGTCCCTAAATAACTAACTTGAACATTCCCCATGAGAGAGAGTTGGGCAAGTAAACTTAATCTGGAGAGTCTGACTCTGTCTCAGACCAAAGGCCTTGGAAGAAGATGATTGGGATGTGCAGGTGGTCACGTGACAGAGAAGACTGAGAGTGACGTAGTCCAGAGGGGAAGGTTTAGCAAAGGTGGGGAGGGCCCATCAGCAGAGGAAGGTGGTAAGCTGTTTCGCCTAGGGAGGCAAGACCCTTTGCTGGTGTTGAAAACAGGAAGTGATTGTTTACTCTGGGCTTCAGCTTTCATATCCTGCTATCTGTATCCCTGAGACCTCATAAAATACAGTGATGGCCACTTTTCGGCCAGGTTTTCACAACTGAAAAAACCTAAGTAAATCAAGCAAAATAAGTCATTGCAACTCTTCACATCAGCTATAGAAAGCCTGACATGAGGAAGTATGAACAGATGTGGGCAATGAACAGGGTGATCCAAAAGCATAGAGTTTAACAAAACAAAATGCAGTGAGCAACAAGAAGGTTGTTTTCTGGGCTTACCCTGGCCACAGGGAGACTTAGGAGTCAAGGACCATCTTGAGGAAATACCAAAAATACACCTCAATCATTTCTCCCAAACACATCGGTCTTCAACTGTGAGACTGAACAATGCATGGATTCAAGCTAAAGGTTGATTTCAATAATGACTATAATCGTTTATATTTGCATAGTGTGTTAAATTTACAAGTGATTTTCCCATTATTAAGTTTCCAGAGCAGCCTTCAAACGTAGGCAGTATTAGATCTCCTTTGCAAAGGAGATAGTTAAGGGCCAATCCCCACTGTCAGTGCCTGACAGAACTAGAGTTGAAATCCGGATTTCATGACTCCTGGTCCGAGGATATAGGAGGCTGAAAAGACCAATTTGGAGAGATGAGCAACAGAGGAGCAAGGGGAACCTACTAACAGAGGAGAGCATGCCATAGCCAGAAGACAGATGTTAAGAGAAAAATGGTATAAATTTAAGGACAAACACCAGTTATTTTATGGTAAGATGGATGGAGGTTCTGGTTATATACAGGAAGGAGCACTCATATCCAACTGGTCACATATCTGGTCAGATTATGGGAGGTACACAGAAGTGTTGGTTTTTGAGATGGGTAGGATATTCTCAAGCAGAAATGGGGCAGAGAGAATGGTCAGGTGGAAGAGACAAGTTGAATGAATGTAAAAAAGCAGAAATCAATGGCATAAATGAGTAACAATGAACCGCCCTGTTCAGGTGCTGCACTGGCTATGTGAAAGGGTTTTGCAGAAAACAAAGCCGTGGGGAGGGATGGATAACACCATGGCCACTTCTGAATGCCAAGCTACAGTTTGATCTTAATTCTTAACTACCATCATAGGCTTTGGAGAAGCAATAATAATTTATAAACATCGAGGTAACACACTGCCAGCCTCATGGGTTTCTTGTGAGATTTTCTTTTTTTAAGTATATTCTCTTATTTTTGAGAGGGAGGGAGGGAGAAAGAGAGAGAGAGCGCGAGCGAACACATGCACCTGAGCACACGCAAGAGCACGCGAGTGGGAGAGGGGCAGAGAGAGAGGGAGAGAACCCCAAGCAGGCTCTGATGACATGGGGCTCAATCCCAGGAACCATAAGGTCATGAACTGAGCCAAAATCAAGAGTCCAATGCTTAATTGACTGAGCCACTCAGGCTCCCCCTTGTGAGATTTTAATGAAATGTTGATGCAAAAGTGCTCTGTAAAAACATATTTAAGTATTATTATATGATTGCATTCACTCATTCATTCATTTCACAAGTATTATTTGAGGGCCTTTTACATATCAGGCATGGTCTAAGCATTTGGTGTTCATAAATGAAGACTCATCACTATGCACTGAAGCTCACAGTCTAGCAGGGAAAGTGAACATTTTAATAAATAATTACAATTAAGTACATATGGTGCTGTGAAAGTATGGAAGGAAGATTTGATGAACTCTTCCTGGAAGAGTCACAGGGGAAATGAATCTTGGACAACTGAATCCTGAATAACCACAAATCTAAACGCAGGCACTAAGATTATTAAATGAGAAGCCATAGGAGAAAATCTCTGAGATACCGGAGTAGACAAAGTTTTCTCAAATCACAAAAAGCACAAACCGTAAAAGAAAAACAAAATGCTAACGGGGACCTTATTAAATGTGAAATGACATTTAAGTAAATGAAAAAGCAAGCCATAAACTGGGAGACAAATATTTGCAAGACATATAACTGAGCAGAAAGCTTATATCCAAAATATAAAAAAGGCTCTTATAGGTCAATAATAACAAGAGAAACAACCTAATAAAACAATGGGCCAAAAAGTCTCAACAGATACTACAAACAAGATCTATAAATGGCCAGTAAAGACAAGACAGCATCATTAGTCATTAAGGTAATGCAAAATAGAATCACAACAAGACAATATTATACACCCAATGGAATGGTTAGGTTAAAAAGACTGATCATACTTAATTTTGGTGAGAATGTGGAGCATTTGAAATCCTCTGTATTGCTGGTAGGAATCCAAAATGTCAAAGCACATTTTAAGATAGTACGGCAGCGTCTTATAAAATTAAAGAGACGCTTACCATAAAACACAACAATCCCACTCCGAGGTGTTTACCCAGAAGAAATTAAAACATATGTCCACACAGACTTGTATATAAATGTTCATAGTATTATTCACAATATTCTAAAATTGAACACAACCCAAATGTTCATCAATCGCTGAATGAATAAGCACACTGTAGTGTATCTGTGCCATGAACTTTTAGAGTACAAGAAGTGCTGGTCCTTATTTATCTGTAGAACTAAAATGAAATTAAGGCTATCAAGAAGAAAGCACAGTACCTAATGGCTGTACGCTTTGGCAACGCGGATAAAGCACAGCTAGCAAAAATTAGAGAACAATGAGAATCGGCTCACTCCTAATAATTTAAAAATATTTAGACAAACTTAGGGATGCCTGGGTGACTCAGTCAGTTAAGCGTCTGACTCTTGATCTCGGCTTGGGTCATGTCAAGGTTCACGGGATCGAGCCCAGCATCGGGCTCTGCGCTGTCAGCAGAGCCTGCTTCGGGTCCTCTCTCCTCTCTGCCCCTCCCTGGCTCACGTGCTTTCTCTCTCTCTCAAAATAAGTAAACTTAAAAAATATTTAGGCAACCTTAAGTCAACTTTATTTATGTATGCTTGGAGATTAACTTTTAAAGTAAATCAAGTCCAAGATGCAATATGTCATCTTTCTCCCTAAGTTTTCTCTGACCTGCCTAATCTGATTCCCCAGATTTCCTCCCATCTACTTCCCTCATCAGGAATATGTGGATTTTGATCACTTGCATGAAAAAGAAGAGGTAAAAAATGTTAGATGGAAAAAGTGATTTCCTAGAAGTAGATCTTTAAAACTTCATTGTTATGAATTAGGTTAGTTGACAAATATATAATGATTGTTCAACACGAGAATCTAGGGAAGCCAAATAAAACACCAACTTACAGGTTCATGTACAGCATAATATTCCAACCCAGTAGTACTGTATTGCATAAATTAAAGCATAATAGGAATATTTTAGTTTCTGATTATCACAGGACTATTGCACTAATCACCTTCGAGAACTAATAAAACATTGATGCAAGGAAAACAAAATCCAAACACACCATAATGACTACAGGAAAATCTCTGATGATATATTATTATATATAATAAATGACAATTTTGAAAGCTTTCTCAAACTGGGTTTTAATCATGTTTGTCTCCATTAAGCCTCTAAGTTAATTAAATAGGCAAACCAACTTGAGACAAGGAAATTGATTTTCTGCATAGAACACTCTCAACAGAGTAGCAGACATAAGAAGAGGTTCAATTTTTCTTCCTGGTGTGCAAATTAAGCTTCGTTAAAAAAAAAAATTAACAAAATCCCTGTTCCCTTGTTCCCTTCTGTTCTTTTGTTCTTTAGTGACATGTTAATCGAGTAAATATGGCAGGAAGGGAAAATACATCTGAATGTTCCTTGTACCTTTCACCTCTGGGAAAACAAAGAAATCTCCTGTCTCATTAGAGAGGGCCTCCAACCACTCCTGCCAGCCTCCTCCTGAAGGAGCCTGGGCACTGAGACCCAAAGAGTGGATCCCAACTCTGTTCTACCCACCAAGGAATTCTAGTAGCAATCTGTTCAGCGTGGACCCAGAAAGGAAAACATAGCTTGTGCGTCACTTTTTTTTTATTACTATAATAAAGACAGTTTACTCCTTTGCTTTCCATCGCAATCTCACCTCCACCCCAAAGGCCTCAAGTGCAGAAGGGTTTCATCTGCATTTGCATCTCCGAAAGAGAAATCCGGAGGACCAACATTTGCCTGTATTTGTAAGGCGAGAGGGAGCTTATCTGTGTCATCCCAGGGTTGAATCTTTGACATGGTATTTTACTTAGTGACTTCATCAATGTCTATTTATAATCTGGAATAAGTAAATGGAGGGCTCTCTGCTCTATTGCTTAACTAATAATCAAAAGAAGATCCTTTCGGGTCACCTGGGTGGCTCACTTGGTTGAGCATCTCACTTTGGCTCAGGTCATGATCGCACGGTTCATGAGTTTGAGCCCTGCATCGGGCTCTGTGCTGACAGCTCAGAGCCTGGAGCCTGCTTCGGATTCTGTGTCTCCCTCTCTCTCTGCCCCTTCCCTGTTTACACTCTGTCTCTCTCTCAAAAAGTCAATAAATATTTAAAAAGAAGAAGAAGAAGATCCTCCTGTGGAATGTGGATGCTGAGAGGTGCATTCTCGGATGGAAGGTAGAATTTTTCCTATACTCTTTTGCTCATTATCTATATAATGATATCAGTAACACTATATTCCGGGAGACATGTGTCAACAGTTCAACTATGATAGCATAGCATTCACTGTAGAGCATGCCTTCTCTGAAGTCATCGCAGGCGAATATGAATATATTCTTTATTCTTCTGTTGAATTTGAAGAATAGCAAGACCTTAATCATTTCTGAAAGTGGTATTACTGTTTCATGAGGGGAGAATTGGCTACTAAATGAAGTTCAAGCAAGAGCTTTTAAATAATTCCAGAGAACTGTTTTTCCCACATTTTGTAATTCTAAACCAGTGGATAGGGTGCAATGTGCTTTCTTACATGTAAGGATCCGAGTGTTGGGAGATTTCAAAGTAAAATTATGCCTGATGTTGTAATATAAATTCTATTATGATATTCAAAAATATGCAGCATATTAAAATATAAATTTGTTTTATATTATAATATCTATGACCCAATTATAGCTTAACTCCATGTTATTGTATTCAGACATCCCACAGTAAAATTGGGTGTACTGAAATGTAAAGCTCCAAAAAAAACCAACCTAACTTGGAACTCAGGGACTAACTTTACTTAGAGCACTTTCTCAAGGCTGTCACTTAGGCATGGCTTCGCTTGCCTGAGCAGAAATCGAGCCAGGGATTATTGGACATAAATGAGAACAGAGAGTCATCCTGATGTCCTGGAGGTAGGAGAGAAACACTGCTCTCTTCTCCCTCTGAGTTTTCTTTCCACACATAGACAGCATGTGGGCGTTTCTATCCCTGAAGCATTTTTAGTCCTGGAAATCAGCACCCATCTCTGGAGAACTTCCACTTGAACTCAGGGCTATAAGGATGCAGTACCCTGGATTATCCAGGTACTCCAAAATGGAGGAGAGGGAGGGCTGTCTGGATGGAAACAAGTAAGCCAGGCAGGTCTGATCCCCACGCAGAGCAGGGGCTCTCTGCACACTGGGGATCCTCTAGAGAAGAAAGCAAGTGCTTCCTTGGGTAAATCCCAGCATCCTGAGGTTTCATTGCGGAAATAGGAGAAACTAGGTAAAAACAAACCAGGTGAGATGAGAGCCAATCTGGGTTGTGTGGAGCAGCTGTGGGGCAGGGCGCTGAGGGACTGCCAAGGTTATCTATTACTCTCGCAGCGGCGGGTTCCCCTTCTTCCTCCTGTAATCTAGGCAACGACACCTGGACTGGGCCTCACTCACCTTTTTCTGGCCACCCCTGATTTACTTCCTGCTGTCGACCTGGAAAGGTGATGACCAGATCAGATTCTCATGAGAAATCTGTTATTCTTGGTGAAAATAATCCGAACCGAAGGTTCCTGTCTAAAACTGCTCCTGACTCTTCGACCGCCACTCTTCCCTAGAGGAATCTGAAGCAGGCTTCTGTAGCTGCACATTTGAATCCGTTCCATTCTCAGAATCAGTCCAGAAGGAGGTTTCTGTAGCTTAGTATTTATTTTCAGTTCTTAGGATATGTTCTTAATTGCCTCCCTCGGCATCTTCCCAGTTCTTGTTGGCTGTATTTTATACTGGGCTCAGCTGCTTGCATTTCTACATTGTCGTTTTTCATTTTTTCCCCAAATATAATGGAACCTCACTATGAAATGTGGGCTCTATGCCATGGATCCATCTGTGTTACAACATGGCACTCGGCACATTTATTTCATAACTATATATAGACTATTTTCTAACACCGATCACTTTTGTACCTGGGAACCTGCATACTGTAGTCGAGGACCGGCTGTATCAGTGTCATCTGGAGCTTGTTAGAAATGTAAAATCTCAGGCCCTGTCCCAAACCTACTGCATTACAATCTGCCATCTAACAAGATCTCTAGGTGATTCACGTGCACATTATAATTTGAGACACACTGGACTACAGCAGTGGTTTTTGAAGCAAGGGCTGTACATTAGTCACATGGAGAACTTAAAACAACCAAAGTTAGGTCCGACTCCTAGAGATTCTAATTGGTTTGAAATGGGGCCCTGATAAGGGTATTACTTTTAGCTTTCACATTTATTTTAAAGAGCAACCACAGATCAGAAACGCTACTTCTCTAGAATGAGCAATATTAGGTAAAATGTGGATCTTTTTAGCTGTACAGGTTGTATATTCAGTGTTAGGCTGGAAGATCCTTGAAGGCCAAATCCATCTCTTGTATTTTTTGTGTCCTCCAAATTGCCCTTTGAACAGTACTTAGCATATGGTGGTTACTCACTTACATGTTCATGGGTGATAGGGAACATAAGCAGGAGAGAGAGGACTAGGGTTCACATCCTAGTTCTACAAGACATGACGTCTTTGACCTTGAGCAGACCACTGACCTTGTTAGGAAGTCCATTTCTTTGTCAGTCAAATGTGAATGACTTCCTATTCTAGTAGTTAGCCATTCATTCAACAAATATTTAGGAGCATCTATTCTGTGCCAGGTACTGTTCCAAGCACTGATGATGCAACAGTAAATAACCAAGACAGGAGAAGTCTTGTCCTCATGGAACTTGTATTGTAATGTGCCATCAATAACAAACAGGCAAATAGAAATACAGAGAGTAGAGACACAGGTAGTAATCAGTACTAAGAAGAAAAGCAGCACAGTAAAGTGATGGACAGTGGTAAATTATGTAAGGAGAGCAACATAGCTGGGTGATCAGAGAAGAGGTCTGTAAGAGGGGACATCTGAACAGAGACTTGAATGATAGAAGAAGCAAGCCAGGTGAACTCAGGCAGAGAACCTGCAAGAATAAAATCCCTGAGGCAGAAACAAGCTAGGAGTAGTCAGGGTAGACATAGGCAACGATTCTTTGTAGACGTTGCTAGTCTATGGCTTAAAGGATCAGCTAGATTTATGTCAGTCTTGGAACTATCAAAGCGTTAGTGCATTTGGGGAAACATAAATTACCTGAAGGTAAAAATATCTAATATTTGGGGCAGCAGAAAAATAACAAAAACCAGAGCATTACCATCACTGGCTTCTTCATTTCTCAATATACTAGTACTTTACTTGAGAATCTGCCGGACTGTGCTTCCCAAACACAAGCACAGATAATATTTACCATTCTAGACAGTGCCTCGAGTTCCGGGGATTTACTCCTGGCTCTCTTGTGTGATGAAAAGGTCCAGCTGGGCATACTACTGCTTCTGTCTCTTCTTCTCAGAGCTCTAGTAAACTGCTCAGAAAACCATGATCAGGAGAAAGCCAGGCCTCTGGCGCTGGCTTCCAGAGTGCTGGAGCTTAGCTCTGGTTCCAGACTGTGAGAGTCTCTGGTTCCAGATAAGCAGATCATCATTATTTTGTTGCTGTCTTGCTTCTTGAACCACCTTTTTTTTTTTCACCAGATGTCATGGTTTTATTTCTACTGTTCAACCACCAAAGTCCATCTAGGGTTCAGAGATCTGTGTTCTGACTTTCAGAGTCTTCACTGCAAATCTTGAAGTTGGAATATAAGCCCCCAAGGAAACAACTCTTGATGATGATGATTGGTGATAATGATGATTAATATATTCCTGAGAGGTCTCCTCTTTTTCACATGATATTTAGCTCTAGTAAGTGCAGATTAAATATTCATAAGAGTATTGACTAGCACAAGATAATTTGATTTACTCGGTCTTCAAGTACATTACATGTGTTATCAAATTTGATCCCCATGATCTCCTTATGCACTAGTTATTGTCAAGTTCATTCCCAGGAACCTGAGCCACATAGAGATTAAGCAACTTGTCCAAAGGCATACAAAAAGTGACCAAAACAGGCTTCAAACTCCAGATTTTCTGGTTCCACAGCATGAGCTCATATAGCTCACCTGCTGGACAACCAGCTACTTATCTTACAAAAGAGTCTATTGTCTACATAGCTTTCGCTTATCTCCCCATCATCGGGTATAAATACTATAGCAAAAACTCTAGCATTACAATGTTAAGTTCTTATTCTGTGTCAGGCTCTGTGTTTAGTGCTGTACTTATGTAACCCTTATAAAATTAGGCTGCCTCCTGGCCAGGCAGTAAAATGGTTTTATTCCAAGCCCTACACTGTAAAATTAAATTGTAGTTTTTAGTCTTAATTGTATTCTAAAATTTCCAGAAGGAGAATTACATTCATAACACAGAGTAATACTTCTTAGAATCCTTCTCTCCCCCTCCCTCACCAGTTCTCTAGCTTACAAAGCAGTGCATGAAGGCTGCCTCCAATCCCATTTCTTTGAAACTTCTGAAACTCTCTCCCTAAAACCCATCCTGGCATAGGCTTTCTTCCCTCTCTCCCTCCCTCCCTCCCTCCCTCCCTCCCAACTCCCCCTTCTTTCCAAATCCACTTTTTTCTCTCTCTAGAGAAGCTCTGTATCTTTTCTAGTATAAATCAGTCTACTATGTTTTAGGCTTCTTCCACCTTGGCTTCAATTCTCCATGGCCAATAGGATGGGTGCTCAATCAACTGACATCACTGTAGAGGGAGCGGCCTTAGCAGCAAAGGAACCTTTTTATTACAAGGAAAAAAGAGAAGGCAATGGCCATCCATGTGTTTATATTTTGCCCTTGTCATACACACTTCCTCAATTTACTATCACCACTCTAAGATGGGTTTAAATCTTTGCCATTTTTCCATCCCTTCACTTTCAGTCTGTGTCTTTTTTAAAAAAAAAAAATGTTTATTTTAGAGAAGTAGAGTGAGTGGGGTAGGGGCAGAGAGAGAGGGAGACAGACAATCTGAAGCAGGATCCGTGCTGTCACCACATAGACCAACCCTGGGCTTGAACCCACAAACTGTGAGATCGTGACTTGAGCTGAAGTCACATGCTCAACTGACTGAGCCACCCAGGCACCCCTTGGTCTGTGTCTTTAGGTCTTAAGTGAGTCTTTGGTAGGCAGCATATAGCTGGGTCTTGTTTTTTTGTTTTTGTTTTTTTGTCTATCCAGTCACCCTATGTCTTTTTTTTTCTTTTGTCTTAGTATAGTTGACACACAATGTTACATTAGTTTTAGGTGTACAACTTAGTGATTTGACAAGTTTATACATTATGCTATGTTTGTCACCAGTACAGCTATCATCTGTCCCATTACATCACTATTACGACGCCACTGACTGTATTCCTTAGGCTCTGCTTTTCATTCCCGTGAACTACTCATCCCATAACTGGAGGCCTGTATCTCCCTCTCCCCTTCGCCCCTCTTGCCCAACCACCAGGTCCCTACCCTGGTAACCATCAGTTTGCTCTCAGTATTTACAGTTCTGATTCTGCTTTTTGTTTACTCATTTTTTAAGATTCCATTTATGAGTGAATTATATGGTATTTATTTTTCTTAGTCTGACTTATTTCACTTAGCGTAATACCCTCAAGGTCCATCCATGTTGTCTCAAATGGCACAATCTCATCCTTTTTGTGGGTATGTAATGTTCCAGTGTTGTGTGTGCATGTGTGTATGTATAAAACACATCTTCCTTACCCATTCATCTACTGATGGACACTTAGGTTGCTTCCATGTCTTGCCTATTGTAAATAATGCTGCAATAAACACAGGGGTGCATATATATTTTTGAGTTAGTGTTTTCATTTTCCCTGAGTAAACACCCAATAGTGGAATTACTGGATCATATGGTACATATATTTTTAATTTTTTGAGGAGTCTCCATACTGTTTTCCACAGTGGCTGTACCAGTTTATACCAATTTACATTCCCACCAACAGTGCACAAGGGTTCCTTTTTCTTGCATCCTTGCCAATGCTTGTTTCTTGTCTTCTTGATTTTAGCCATTCTAACAGGCATGAGTTGGTATCTTACTGTAGTTTTGATTTGCATTTCCCTGATGATTAGTAATGCTGAGCATCTTTTCATGTGTCTATGGCCAACTGCAGGTCTTCTTTGGGAAAATGTCTATTCAGGTCCTCTGCCCATTTTTTAGTCAGATTTTTTTTTTGGGGGGGGTTGAGTTGTAGGAGTTTTTATGCATTTTTTATATTAACCCCTTACCAGACATATCATTTGCAAATATCTTCTCCCATTTGGTAGGCTTTCTGTTTTGTTGATGGTTTCCTTCTCTGTGTAAAAGCTTTTTATTTTGATATAGTTCCAGTAAGTTTTGCTTTTGTTTCCCTTCCCTTAAGAGACATCTATAGAAAAATGTTGTTATGGCCAATGTCAGAGAAATTACTATGTTCTCTTCCAGGAGTTTTATGGTTTCGGGTCTCACATTTAGGTTTGTAGTCCATTTTGAGTTTATTTTTGTGAATGGTGTTAGAAAGTAGTCCAGTTTTCCCAGCACCAGTCATTGAAAATTCTTTTCCTTGCGGTGCCTGGGTGGCTCAGTTGTTTAAGCATCCTTTGGCTCTGGTTGGGCCATGGTCTCACATTTGGTGGTTCCAGCCCCACATCACAGAGCCTGCTTTGGATCCTTTGTTTCCCTCTCTCTCTGCACCTCCCCTGCTCACACACACACTCTCTTTCTCTCCCCCTCTCTCAAAAATAAACAAACATTTAAAAAAAGGAAAAAAAAAGTATTTTCCTCATTGTATATATTCTTTCCTCCCTTGTTGATTAGTTGACCATATATATGTGGGTTTCTTTCTGAGATCTCTATCCTGTTCCATTGATATGTGTCTATTTTTGTCCCAGTACCATACTGTTTTGATTACTACAGGTTTGTAGTAGATCTTGAAATCTGGTATTGTGATTTAGCTTTCTTCTTCTTTCTCAGGATTGCTTTGGCTATTCAGGGTCTTTTGTGGTTCCATACACATTTTGGTATTATTTGTTCTAGTTTTGTGTGAAATGCCATTGGTATTTTGATAGGGACTGCAATGAATCTTTACATTTCTCTGGGTGATATGGACACTTTAACAATATTTATTCTTCCAATCCATGAGCATGGAATATCTTTCCATTTGTTTGTGTTGTCTTCAATTTCTTTCATCAGTGTTTTACAGTTTTCAGAGCAGGCCTTTCACTGCTTTGGTTAAGTTTATTCCTAGGTATTTTATTACTTTTGATGCGAATGTAGATGCTGTTTTTTTTAAATTTCTCTTTCTGCAATTTCATTGTTAGTGTATAGAAATGCTACCAAATGCTGGGTATTAATTTTGTATCCTATCACTTTATCGAATTCATTTATTACTACTATTCTAGTAGTTTTTTGGTGGAATCTTTAGAATTTTCTATATATAGTATCATATTGTCTGCAAATAATGACAGTTTTTGCCACTTTAAGATGGAAAAAAGGAGGTGTAATTCATTCACCCAATCTGATAGTGTAAATAAATACAGATCCAGAATTTGAATCCAGTCTGAATAGATAAAAGCCCCGAAGCTTAGCCAGACCAGACACTGGGTACATGGCCTAAGCCCTTCAATCTCCCTTAAGGGCTCCAGTGGCCTCTAAAACAGAGGTCAGCAGTTGTGGCCTATGGGCCAAATCCAGCTATCTGTTTTTATAAATAAAGTTCTATTGGAATGTAGGCACTGTCATTCATTTACATAGTTTCTACAGCTGATTTTGCACTACAAAGGCAGAATTGAGTAGCTGTGACAGAGAATGCAAAATCTAAAATAATTACTAATTATATGACCCTTTGCAGAAAATGTTTGCTGACCCCTGCTCTAAAAGAACACCTTATAGCACATCTAACAGTTAGCTGGAGATAGGCCAATTCACCACAAACACTTTTAAGGTAATTTGATAACTTGATAAATTTGTTAAATATGGTAAATTGGTCATTCAATGAATTTATTTGTTGCAAATTGGGTTCTGGCCAATGTTTTCACTCGGTAAATTCATTCAAGAAGTATTTATGGAGTATCTACTATATGCCAGATTCTCTTGGGATTTATTAGTGAACAAGACTGCCCCCCCCCCATGCTTTTATACATTACATTGCAGCAAGAGGAGACAGATAATAAATAATATATATATTAAGTAAGTAAATATACAGTATTTTAGAAGGAGAGATATTCTGTGGGATTTAAAAAAAGCTGATGGGAGACGGAGTGTACAAATGGAAGGATACAATTTTAAATAGTGTTGGCAGAGTAGACTTTTCCTCAACACTTCTCCTCATCGAGAAGAGGATATTGAGCAAAGACTGAATGAAATGAGGAGAAAGGCACATAGGAATCTAGGAAAGAGCATTCCAGGCACAGGGACCAGTCAGTGTGAAGACTCTCAGGTGAGAACAAAGAGGACAGTGTGTCTGAAGTAGAGAATAAAGGAGAAATTAGTAGATGCGGTCAAAGTAACTATGATGGATGGTACCATGTAGGTCCTTGCTAAACCACTGCAAGCATTTCAGCTGATGTTCTAAGTGAAATATGGGCAATGGAACTTTTTAAACCGGGAAGAAATGTTATACAATTCATGTTTTCAAAAGTTTACTGCAGCTACTTTGTTGATGAGAGATTCTGGGAGAACAAGGGAGCAGGAATACTACTAGTTGGGAGGCTACTGTAGTCATTCAAATGAGAGATGGTGGAGAGTGAGACCAGTGGCTTGCAGTGGAGACAAGAAATGGCTGCATTCTGCTAGATGTATATTGAAATAGAGCTAACAGAACTTCCTGATGGATTGGATATGGGATTTAAATGGGAAAAAAGTAGTTAAATTTTTTAGCATAGCAACTAGGTAGAGTTACCAAGTAATATGGCCATGGGAAAGATTTCAGAGCAGGTTAGTATAGATGTCCATTACACATCAAAGTAGAGTTACTGAGTTAACATTACATACTCAAGTGTGGAGTTAATAGAAGGTTCTAGCTAGAGATGCAAATTTCATTGATTATATATAGTATAGATTAACATACTAGACTGTATATTCTTTGATGGCAGGACCCTTTCTCATTCATCTTTTTATCTCTAGCCCTTAATACGGTACCAGGAGCACAAGGGATAACACTGCATTTTACTGATATTCAAAGATGCTATGTGAATGAATGAATAAGTAAATGGACAAATACTTTAATGAGACCAACTTATACACTTTGAGAAAGGAATATTTTCCTTCTGTGGAAAAGGGAAGATCTCAAATTATTTTCTTTACCTTTAATAGTATCTAGGAAGCAATGCTCAAGTGGGTACCACAGTAAAAGATCACATGTGACCTTCAAAGTTGGCAGTATGCAGTCATTACCATCATTTTACTTGTATGAAGACAATAAATGCATTGGAAATCCTAATTCTTGTTATTCTTGATATGAAAGAATGGTTCGGTTGATCAAAGAAGAGTTGTTAATTTCTGAACAAGCTGGATGATCAGAGAAATTGAATTCCAAAGAAAAAGGGCAGGAAAATTCATCCATCTGGGAAAACTTCTGTAGTTGAAAACTATGCCAAGAGAAATATAATAAACTCTAGAAAGTAGATAATTTTGCTAAAACTAAATTAAAAAATTTTTATTTATTTATTTAAATTCAAGTTAGTTAACATATAATGTAGTATTGGTTTCAGGAGCAGAATTTAGTGATTTATCACTTACATATAACACCAGTGTTCATCTCCACAAGTGCCCTCCTTAATGCCCATCACCTGTTTAGCCCATACCCCCATCCACCTCCTCTCCAGCAGCCCTCGGTTTGTTCTTTAATAGTCCCAGGGGAGCCTGGGTTAAGGGTTAAGCGTCTGACTTCGGCTCGGGTCATGATCTCGCGGTTTGTGAGTTCGAGCCCCGCATAGGGCTCTGTGCTGTCAGTGTGGAGTCCGCTTCCCATCCTCTGTCTCCCTCTCTCTCTGCCCCACCTCAGCTCATGCTCCCTATCTCAAAAATAAACACTAAAAAAAAAGCCCTTATATAAGATAAAAACAGAGAGGGAAGCTAAAGCTTAATTTTAAAATAGATCTGTCAATATCATCCAGTCTAAGAATTCAGTATATTTTCACAAATCACCTAATTTTTTTATCTGAATAAGATCTCAAGCCTATGATTTATTAAAACTTGCAACTCTATCTAGATAAATGTGATACTAATATGAATATTTTATCACTTTTAATTTCCAGATTACATTTTGACAAAGGGGGTGGAATAGTTACGTGGATAGAACTGAAATGCGAGGACATCTGGGATTTATTATTTCTCTGAATACTCCCTAGTTTGTCACTATAATTCTTTTTGTTGACTTGTGATAAATGAAGATGAATTACACATTCTAAGATCTGTCTCTTTAAAATTCATGAAGAACAAAACACACACTCATGTATACACCACACACACACACACACACACACACACACACACAAAGACTTATTAATGAAAACCCATGATCAATAAGACAGTTTTACTTAAAGGGGTAGGTATGACTTGATTTCATATTTTTCACATTAACTTCAGGTTCTATATTACTACACAGAAAGATGAGCAACACAATTTACTTAAGCTAACTCAGTTTCAAAAACTGTATTTCAGATATAAATGATAAAAAAAAATAGAGAAATGATCCTGGTAAGAATTCCAGGGCCGAAACAAAATGTATATGAATGTTCAGGCTTTAGAGGTTGAGTTGCACGTGATCTATAAAAATGTTTATTTCATTTTGTGAACAGGCAATACATTTACATAAATGCCCATATAAGGGACTAAAAATAAGTCTTCCCTGACGACATCTTCCACAGGCCCACTTCCTAGGTTTGTATCCTTCTCAACAAGTAAACATTTCACATATTTCTCAGGAACACATTACAGTTAAAAATTTAATCTATAAAAGATTAAAACTGAAATGGTATCGAGTCTTCTGATGCAAGTACATGGAATGTCTTTTGATTACTAAATTAACTTTTGTGTTCCTGCCTATTTCCTAAGTGTATTTATAGACATTTATTCTTTTTCTATTGCTATGGCGAATAAGTTATTTTATTACACCCTTATATGAATAAAAGGTTTTGATTCCTATATATTAATTTTGTACTTTACTACCTTAGTGAATGCTTTTACCACTTGTAGACTTTTCAGTTCATTCTCTTGGGTTTTCCAGGTAGATTGTTATATCATTCACAAGTAGTTTATTACCATCTCCTTTCTAATTTTTATACCCCTAGTGAAGTTCTTTTGCCTAATTGCCTTAATGTCTACTTCTAGTACAATATTCCATGATAATGGTAATGTGGGCACCCCTGCTTTTTTCCTGACACTAGTTGTAATTCTACTAGTGTCTCCCCCGTTAAACATAGTTCTGGCTTTTGCATACATAGTTTCCAAATTAATACTATTGACTATTTTATCAAGAATGTATGTTGAATTGTACAAATATCTGTTTAGCATATCAGAAGATGACCTTATAATTTCTCACATTAGATTCCAGGCCCAGATGGCTTCCTACAGGATTTCTGATATACCTTGAAAGAGAATAATTCTAATCTGTTTTGTCTACTCCAGAACCTCATGTATGAAAAAGAAACTTCTAAGTCATAAAGCAAACAGTGATACAAAATTCTCCAATTCCACACACACACATACACACACACACACACACACACACACACACAACTATAGACAAGACTAACTTAGAAAAATGGATGTAATAAGTCCATGGGCAAACAATTCAGCAAGGCATTAAAAAAATAAGTTATAACCAAATGAGATTTATTAAAGAATACACTGATAAGTTGCTATAAGAAAATCTATTGCTAAAGTACTTCATATTAATTTATGTAAGGAGAGAAATCATGTTATCTATATGCTGAAAAAAGGGAGCCCTTGAACAAATGTCTCTATTTCTTCTAGGAAAATGGTCTACTTAGATTTTTATTTTTATTTTATTTTTTAGACAGGCAGGGGGTGGTGAGGGGCAGAGGGAGAGAGAATCTTAAGCAGTTTCCATGCGCAGCACAGAGCTTGATGCGGCGCTTGATCTCACAATCGTGAGATCAGGACCTGAGCTGAAATCAAGAGTCAATCACTTAACCAACTGAGCCACCCAGGTGCCCCAGGTCTACTTAGATTTTTAAAATATTTCTTCTGGAATCAGTTTCAGTAAATCATATTTTTCTACTAATCATCCATTTCATCCAGGTTTCAAAATATGTTTAAGTTGAATAAAGTAGTCTCTTAGTGGTCTTAATTTTCTTTTTCAGTTTTTTTGCTGTTATAACCAAATAAAATAAGAAATTCTATTTTCTCTTTCTTGATTGGTCTAGCAAGCAGTTTATCTTGTTTTAGTATTTAAAAAGCTGGTTTTTCATTGTAATTATTTTTCAAATAATTTCCTTTTCCTCATTAATTCCTGCTTATCAAAGACAACTTTTAATTACTTCCTTCTACTTTCCTTTAGTCTATTTTGTTTACTGATACAATATTAAACATAAATATCATTCTGAGTACTGCCCTAGATAAGCCTTATAAATTACAACATATTTTCTTACTATTTTCTAGACACTATGCAGTTTCAATTTATATTGCCTCCATGGTTTAAGGATTAAGAGAAATACATTTTACCCCAAAAAGAAAGGTCTTCTTATTTTCTGGATTTCATTGTTCTTGTTTTTGTTGCTTATTTCTAGTTTTGCCATATTATGAAAAAATGCTTGCTGTACTATTTGAATTTCTGAAATTTGTCAAGATTGTCTTTGCAGTCTAGTACATGACGGATTTTTGTGAACATTCTATGGGAAAGAAGGCATATTCTTTATTTAGAGAGTTCAGAAAACGTCAGATCTTCCTCATTAATTATGTTATTAGGTCTTCCATTTGTGCTTGCTTCGACTCACCAGACATTTCCTCTGACACGGGTTTTCAAACCATGCACACCCTAAGCCCAGATGGGCTCCTTACTTTTCTGTTCATCTAGCACCTATACTTCTAGCTATTTTCACAATTCTTACCCTGTATCATAACCGCTTATTTACTCATCAACACATCTAAGGTCCTCAAAAACAGGGAGCATGTGTTGTACACTGTTATATCCTCAAGACCTGACAGCCCTTGGTTCCTAGAAGATCCTCAGAATCATTTGTTGAATGAACGGATGAGTATCTCCATAGCTTTCCCGTTAGAATTCTCTTAGAGAAGATGACTAGGGAGAGGGAGCGAGATACTGGGAAGAAAATATTAAGGATAGACTGAAGGTGTCTGGCAAGTAGGTAACACTCTAAACAAGTCCTATGATTCCCAATCAGACATTAGCAGCATCCACTATTGGTACACAGATGTGGTCAGTAGCACGCTATCAGCCCACCTACATCAGAAAAAATGGCACAGTGGCCAGTGTTCATCACCGGCATTTTCTATTCGTATTCTTTAGTCAGCCTTGATGAAGTCACTAATCTCATATGACTGATCTAGTTCCAACATTCTGAAACCTCCTCAGTCCTTTTTTCCCTTCTGCAATGTAAATTCCAGCCAATTAGGCCAGTCTCAGTTAAGTACTGATTTTATTAAAGTAATCGGCAATGAGTTGTAATTGACTCTATAACTTAGTTTTTCAGGACATATGTTCATCCCCAAATGGGAGCCTGCTAATCCAAGTACATCTTGAGTTAGTTGCTGTTTATCTCTTCTGAATGACACCTCCACATCCATGCATAATTATGCTTTCAGAATGCATGGAATCAGCATAGTTTAAAGCAGGCAGCCATACACAATCTTGCCCTTTTCATTTCCTCTTCTCATCTGAAAAATGAGGGAATTCAGTGAGCTCATCTAGAAAGTTGTCTCAGCTCTAAAATTCTATGATTGGTGTTCTGTCATCTAATCTTGGCAAATTACTCTAAATAACCTCAGTCACCACTGGAGAATTAGTAAGGACAAGCAAGGCAAATATTGAACTTGATAAATCCTCAAATTGGGGGAGGGGTAGTACAGTTAGTCCCTGACTATCCACACGACTGGGGCATGGTACGAATATCTGAACAGTGAATAACACAAAAATCTGTTTGTTATTAGTGAGCAAAGACAAAAGAATAAGGAAGAGTCTAAGACACCATTTGGGCCAAACCCTTTCCATATAGGCATAAATCCCCTGGAAAAGGGTATTGTAGGAAGCATTCTGATTAATCAAATATTTCAATTAAGTGTTAGAAAGACTTAGAGTACAATAAAAATATTCCAAGTGTTAAAACTAGGATGAGTATGTGATGTCGCAGTGGAAATAAGACTGGACCAAGAATCATGCTCCAGGCCTGGCTTTGCTCTTGACTGGCTCTTTGATATCAGGGAGATCTCTCAAGTTCTCTGACCTCAGTATCTGTACAACTATGGAAGGAGGAGATAGAATAAATTATATATTGAAGTATTTTTGAAAGATCAATGTATGCTATTTAAATACATAATAATAATTGTTCATGGTGATAATATGCTTCAGAATATTAGAGAAAACTGGGCAAAATTACATGAATTTAGTACTTTCATAATATTGCTCTGAAATGCCTGCAATATTACCATGAGTCATAATATTGGAAGAAGCTCAACAAAAGCTTATGGAGAAGATCAAATTCAATTATGAATTATAGGAGCATCAATGAATCTCTAAAGAGCATTTGAGCAAGTATACAGTTTGCATCCTGTTTATCTAAATTCCACAAGAATAATTTTGCCTGATTTTCTAAAAATAAACAGTTGGGGATTTAAAGGTAAAACTGAGCCATTTCAGGCCAAAGGGTAATTCTAAAACAAGAATAGTGGCAGGAAAATTAGCCACTCACATGGATTTCAAGATCCAGCTGTTGACCAAAATCTCACAAGTACTTCCATCCGGGAAGAAGTCACACGAGACGGACTCCCACATTTAATTTTAATGAAGATCCTAAATTGGATGAAACTATTAATTAATCTAACTAATTTGCAGTACTCAAGGCGTTGACTCTGATGGCAGGATGGGAGTACAAGAGGTCAGCTGCACCGTGATGATCAGAGTTAACATGTTTGAGCGTTTACAAAGTACCAGGCCCCAGTGTAAGCACTACTCCCTTATTTCATGTATATCTCAATTGTTATAGCAAACCTAAGAGATCAGCTTCATTCTTGTCTCCATTTTTCAGCTGAGATATCTGAGGCACAGAGTGACTAAGTACCTTATGCAAAGTATACAGGTAGAAAGATGCAAGGCCTGATTTAGACCCTCAAAGTCAAACACTGGTGCAAATGGGTTTTACCACCATGCCAACAAAGCACTGATAGAATGCATGGCCATCATCTACTGAACAGTTTAGAAGGATTTGTTGACTGACTGCCAAAAATATGCAGCTCATTTTGTGACCCTATATCTGTATACACAATACCAACAAGAAGTTGAGATGAGAATTGAAGTGATCCCAGAAAAAAAAAAAAAAAAAAAACCCTTAACATGGAATGTTTGAGTATGAATTATCTAGTTTTACTTTCTATGTTGATCAAGACATAGAGAAAATTTATTAACTCAGACTACCCTGGATAGTGTTTAGCTTAAATTACAATATATGATTAGATCAGGAATTCATGACAAAATTCTTTTCTGTTAAGGGCTAGATAGTAAATATATTAGACATTCTGAGCTGTAAGAGCTGTTGCAACCACTCAACTCTACCATTAGAAGTAGTAACTCAACGGGGCGCCTGGGTGGCGCAGTCGGTTAAGCGTCCGACTTCAGCCAGCTCATGATCTCGCGGTCCGTGAGTTCGAGCCCCGCGTCGGGCTCTGGGCTGATGGCTCAGAGCCTGGAGCCTGTTTCCGATTCTGTGTCTCCCTCTCTCTCTGCCTCTCCCCCGTTCATGCTCTGTCTCTCTCTGTCCCAAAAATAAAATAAAAACGTGGAAAAAAAAATTTTAAAAAAAAGTAGTAACTCGAGAGCCACACACAGTATGCAAATGAATGGATATGGCTGCATTCTAATTAAACTTTATTTACAAAGGAAAACAGCAGAACAGATGTAACCCATGGGCAGTAGTCTGCTGACCCTTGGACTTCAGCAAAGGCAAATTGATTCTGAATAGCTCTTTTATATATGTTCAAGCAGGGAGCCTACTTGAATGAATAGATTTAAAATGAATGTATTCACTTCTTGTTCTCTTACACTGATTAATTATATCCTTCCAGATACCCTGGGTATTATTTTTAACTAAACTTTCCTCTTTAAAAAGTCCAAAACTAAACAATAAAATCTTACCAAATTCTGCCTTTGTGAGGCCCAAAGTAAAGAACTTATCTCTCTCCCTTTCCTTCTCTCTTTTCCTTCCTGCTCTTTCCTAAAGACACCATGTATTAGGTAACTACCACTACATAACAGATTACTCCCCCTACCCTCCACACTTAGCGGCTTAAACAACAACATTTTAATCTTTACTTTCTATGGATCAGGAATCCAGGCAAAACTTAGCTGGGACATCTGTTTCAGGGTCTCTAAGGAGGCTAAAATCAAGGTGTCAACTAGGACTGCAGTGTCACATGAAGGCCCAACTAGAGAAGGATCCAATTCCAAGACAACTCACGTGGTTGGTGGCAGGAGTCAGTTCCTCCGGGGCTGTTGGACAGAGGCCTCAGTTCCTCACTGACTGTTGGCTGACTGCCACCTTCAGTTCCTTGCCAGGGAGCCCTCTCCACCAAGGCAAGCACATGAAAAGAGCCAGAGAGAGCATGCCAGCAAGAAAGAAAGTTGAAGCAAGATGGAAGTCTTTTATAACCTAATTGTGAAAGTGACATCCCATCACTTTTGCCATATTTGTTAGAAGCAAGTTTCTAGGTCCAGCTCATAGTCAAGAGGAAGCGTTATAATACCAGGAGGCAAGAATCATTTTAGAAGGATGCCTACACACTATTAAAACTAAGTCTCCACTGTTTTTTTTACCGTAATGTTAGCATTTTAAAATTGATGTCCTGTCAACAGGAGTAATCTGTACCTTTATAATATGCACATCCTTATAGGCTCAAAATATAGCTGTGACTCAGTCTTCCTAACAAACATCATACCTAGCATGGAACAGACTGTTTCTGCAAATAAGGTGCTCTCATGATTTCCCTAACCCCAAGAGCGTTGGTATATGCCAAATAACTCTTGCATGTTATTAGGTAGAAAATATTAGTTTCTGTTATAGCTACACAATTCTGATTTGATCAGTTCAAAACTAGCTGTGTAGAACGAAAAGGGAAGTGATAGGTGTTAAATGATATGGGTAATATAGATCCAAAATTGATTTGATACTTCTCCAGATTGGTTTTTGAACCACACTGACACCCCACTCTTATTGATGATGAGAAAACCGGCTAGATATTGAGCTTTTGTCAATAAGAAAGGAATTTTCAGGAGGAGGTGTGGTTCATTTGCCATCCTGGTTCTAAATGGTGCCTGATATGGCAGGCATCGTATTTGTGTCAGGTTTCCCTGATCTAACTTTAGGTTGGGGCCATTTGTTTCAGTAAACTGTGGACCTTGTAACAAGTATTTGGATGCAGAGAGTTCATTTGGGAGGTGGTCTCAGGAAGGACAAGTGAGGAGTAGGGAGCATAAACAAGGAAAGGAGAAAAGACAATAAAGCATATTACTGAGTTGGTTACCCATGGAGAGCAACTGGGGTTCAGCCCTGGTGGGGGTCCTCTGAAAAACCACACAGAGTTTTCACTGGACTTGTCCCACCAATAATGGGAAATCTGGGGTCTTCATCTACCAACTCAACACCCATTCCTCCGCGGTTGAGGGCTACCCCTGAGGAGTGTTCTAGGCTTCCTTGTATGCAAGTAGAAGTTATTTAAGTGCCAGAAAAATCTCTCAGGCAGAAAAGCAGAGAGGTTCAGGGGCTTGAGGTAAGTTGCTGACCATTTACAGGAGACGTTCCCACTGAATTTGGAGGTGAATTCAGTGCATCTGCTCCACACGTCTTAGACGTGTAAATATTGTCCATCACAGCAATCTGTTTCTCAGCAAGGGATTCACCATTTTAGGCAAGTTCTGCACGGCACAAAAGAGCTCAACAAATATGCATGATTGGATGACACTGAAGGTGGTAAGACAGCAGAGCAGAGGGTCGCTACCTTGAGACTGGAAACCCATCCTCCTATTGACTTGGTTTTCTCTCTCCTCACTTTCTCTTTCCCGTGGGCCACAGAATTGTAGAATAGCAGAAACCGTAAAGATGATCCTCTAAGCCTTTTCTATTTCCAAGAAGGAATCTGAGGCCCAGGAAGGTGAAATGATATGGTCAAAGCCAGACAGTGGCAAAGCCAAAACGCACATACCCGCAGCTTCTCACTGCTCTCTCCATCACAGCCCCGCTGCCTCCTCTTTTTTATATATATATATATAATCCTACAGGATTGATTTCCACCAAGGGACTGAGATTGATCATAACTCTCTGAAGCAGATATATACAACTGATGTATTACAAACTGGTGTGCTCAATGAGTTCTACCAAAATCTTTTCACATTTACAATTTATTGTTTTTACTAGTCTGTACATTTCCATATTGAAATATAATAATAATGCTCCCTGATGGCAGGGACTTTTATTTCTTCAAAGAGCTTGCATATCTATTTTTGTCATTTTATTCAAGAGGCTGTAGGATTTCTTTTTAATTACCAACAGACTCCTGCAGGCTAGTATCTATTGCAAATAAGTATCTAATTATTAGCGGTGATTTGTGCTTCTGGCTTTTGTGGTGAGGAGAAAGGCATGGAGCTGACTTGCATCGAAATGCTGCGAAGCTACAGGAAATAGATACGGTGGAGGCCAGCTCTTTGGTAATTTACAGTAACAAAAAGTGAGATCACTAGCCCAGCCAGTAGCTTTTGTATAGTTAATTCTCAACCTCTTGTTGACCTGGAGCTCCTTTTCTTGTTTTCTCCTCCCCACATGTAAGCTGGAAGTTGACGGGGGCCTGGAATTTTTCCATTTCAGTTTTACATCGAATGGCATGAAACACTAGGTAGCTGATTGGCTTCAGGAGCTTTAGATGAGCACGCACCAGGCACTCATGTGCCCAGAGTCTCAAGCCAAGAAGGGAAGGTTTCTCTCAAGGTTCTATCATGGAGACATCCTCACTGGCCTGCTGCCTCCACTGTGAGCTCACATTCAAGTACAAAGCCAACGCTAAACCAGGCCAGAAGTCAGGAGTTGGGTGGTGAACTTCTCACCTAGCACCGACTCTGCCATTCAGTTACCATCTCACACTATGTCCTCACCTGTGAAACAGTTTTTTGTCCCTCCAGCAAAAGGACACTTGTTCTTATTCCCAGGATGTAGCATCCCAGTGCTCAAAGGATTTAAGTGGGCAAGCCCAGCACAGGGAGAAGTCTCTGTACCCTGAAGTCATCAAAAGATTCTAGGCTTCTCTATAATAGCAGGTTGAACTGGGCCCCTCAGACTGCCACCATTTTGTAGCCCAGAATCACCCATTCCCCAGCTATCTTACTTACAGATCATCTCAGAAGTTGGCCTCAGTCAGGGGTATACCATCATGATTGTGGTGGGAGGGTGAAAAAGCCTGCACACATTCAGCACCGGCCTACACACTCACTCCAAGGTTCTGAGTTTCAGAAATGGTCAGCCTGAGAATTTTGGCCAATGCTGCCTTTCTAATCTGACCTCCTCATCCTACTCTAGGGAGCACTGCCAACTTGGAAATCATAAGCCACCAAGCCCAGTCTAGGAGGTAGGGATGCCTCAGCTTTTCCATACTCCTCCCCCCATCAAGCCTCCTCCCTGGGAAACAAGATAGAAAGCAGGAGAAAATCTTTATCGTCACTATAAGTCACAGCCATCATTTCAAGGCCTTTCACTCAGCCTTAGTCCAAAGGACAAGAATGGACAGGGTTTTCTTTGTTTTAAATTTTTATTTTGTGGTGGAGGGAGAGGGAGAGAGAGAGAGAGAATCTGTTGGCACAGAGCCTGATGTGGGGCTCGACCTCATGAACTGCGAGATCATGAGCAGAAACCAAGAGTCAGACAGTTACCCAACTGAGCCACACAGGTGCCCCAAGGACTGTTTTATTTAACTGCTCCTCCTTCTCCTTCCTTGCTCACAAGTATGAAATTTGAAGCTGGGTGGGGTGGGTAAGGGAAATAAAGAAGGGGAAATAGCACTAACTGCTGACTGAGAAAGCAAATCACAACTAGGGTGGTTAGCTTTCATCTTTAAACATTTATTTTCATAGTATCTCTGCGGCTGCGGGCGTGACTGTGCTGCCATTTCTTACTCGCCCGGCCCACTGTGGGCACTTTTTCAGCTCTCTTCCACATCAGATGTTGTCATCCGGTGAAATCATCATCCGGGAGTAATTCTCCTGATTCACTCCCCAGAGAGGGAGGCTCCCACAGGGGTCAGTGAGCATGGAGTAAAGCCAGGTGGAGGTGAGGCGCAATCCAACCACACTTCTGCTGCGTGATCTCGGCAGTTGATGAGTAAACTCAAGTTTTCTTATACTTAGAGTTGAGGGAACTCCTGGAGTCCTGGTGTTGCAAGCTCTTTGTTGATGGTGGCAGGGGTTTGTTGTTTGTAACAGCATCTATCAGCTCTCTTGACCTCCGTCACGACACGTCCGTTGTGCTCACTGCAATGACGTTCCATTTCATGTGAACTTAGCTGATGTGAATTTGAAATAGGGCCATGTAAAAATACTAATAAAGTCTTCATGCATGCACGGAACATGAAATACAACAAATTCTCCTTTACATTCATTCCTCCAGGGAAAATTGCCTTGAATTATGCAAGTTTTGAATTACATGATGTCTTCAGGAGCTCATCCCTGGCAAACCAATGTGACTGAGGGTCTGCAATCTGCCAAATGAGTGTTAAGATTTACATAAAGTGTCTCATTCAATCCTTCAGTGATCCCATGACACTGGAATCCTTGAGCCCTTACTTCAATAGGAGGAAACTGAGGTCTTTCGTTTTTTATTTAAAAAAAATTTTAAATATCTTTGAGTGAGAGAACGAGGGAGAGAGCGTGCAAATGAGTGGGGGAGCAGCAAAAAGAGAAGGAGACACAGAATCCGAAGCAGGCTCCAGGCTCTGAGCTGTCAGCACAGGGCCCGATGCGGGGCCTGAGTCCATGACCCGTGAGATCATGACCTGAGCCAAAGTCGGACACTCAACCAACTGAGCCACCCAGGCGCCCCAAGGAAACTGAGGTTTTAAAAGGTTAAGTAATTCCCCCAAGTTCATTGGCTGTTCAGCAAGAATTCAAATCCTGAATTGGCCTGGCTATTTCTTTTCTTTCTTGCTTTTCCATCTTCATATTCTCCCCCAATCTCTCTCTCTCTCCCTACCCCACCCCCACAGTGACCACACAAATATCTGTTAAGTGGAGGATCATCTCATTATCCCCCCAAAAGCTGGTGGTTGTCTTTCTTATACTGAGATAATCCAATTGGCTCTTTTCTTCATTGGGGTTGTTTTTTACACTATTGGGCAATTTGCTCCTGACTCCCACTCCCTTCTCATTTCTGCCCTTCTTTGAGAATATACTGCACTTGTTTCATCACTGAGGGTGCAGCTGCAGAAAACTGACTCTGGGAGAAATGAGTATTTCTGCCCTTGAGCTGAGAATGTAAGGAGGCAAGTGCAAACACAAGCACAGGGAAGATGACACCCCCTCACCTGGCTTCCTCCCCTTCCTCCAGATGCCACTCCCTCTTCACCTTGGCATCCTCCCCAGATGCCTACACTTGCAGAAGGCTGAGAGACTCGGGGGTGCCTTCCTGCAGGGTGTCCCTTTGGTGCCTCTAACAGTGGATATCATCTAATACTCCTTGTATATTCTGGGGCTTCCATGTCTACCCTTCTCTCAGCCTCTCCATCCACAACAACTTATGCAGGAAGTTGGCCTGCTTTGGCCAGCTACTTTGAACTGTTTCTCTGAGCACCATAAGGGAGAGAAACTGACTCACCTTTGGAAATGATATCAGTTCTCTAGGCCTGTGTGCCACCCAACGCGCTAACTGGTCCCTGAAGGTTGTTCAGGTCCTGTCCTTAGGAAAGTTTTGTGATTTAAGGAGTACCATTTGTAACTAGTTGCCTCCTGCGGATACCAGGCTTGGAGGCACTGCCACCCAATGGCTGTTTCTACAAACAGCACATTCACAAGAGTTTACTCCATATTTTACCCAGAACCCAACAAGAGCATGAGACATGGAGAGAAAATGGGGTGGGGTGGTGACGCTGGGATGGGCCAGGTGCTCAATGCTGCCACCATCCCTCTCTGCCAAGGAAATCTGATTTTCCTGGCATTCAACGGCAGAGGTGAGCTCTTTAATCGGGCCATAAAAATGGCAACTTGGCAGCAAAGTTATAAAGATAAAATTGTATAACACCATGAATCTTTGGTACTAGGATTAATTTGAATGCCTATATTTTTTCTGATGATATTTTTATATGACTGAATATAGGTAAGAGTCAAGACAGAATATCAAAGCCAAAATTCTCATTTCCACTATTGTTGATTACTAGTTGTATCAGATGTGGACATGCATTTAATAAAATTATTTTCTCCCCCATAAAATGGGGATGGAGAGGGTGGTGGTATACTTCACGGCACTGACTAAAAGACAAGTTCATTGGCGTTACCAAAGGCTTCTCTTCCTTGTAATGAAAGCACAAGTCAGGCTACTGTGACCAACAGGTAGCCTCCATTTCAACAGCTGCATTAACCAGGGTTAATTAAAAATCTGCTTTCTAAATTAGATAAGAAGAAACTGTACTGTACAGAGCAGAAAAGCTTCTTTTCTGGTTTAGCAACAGTTTGTATGTATAGTTTGCGAATAAACATTGACTCAAGCAGGTGGCTGTGGGAGACCATTCCACTTAAAGAAAGAAAAATATCTTAGTATTTTCAGATTGCTCTAGGAGTCCATTTTGTCTCTTTTCTTTTAAAGAAATACTACTTGGCTGATCGTAGTCATCTTTTCTCTCCTGTAGAGAGCTTCTTTCCTCCATATGTGTTCATAACTAGCCCTCCTTGGTTGTCTGCCGGAGAAATGTCACAGCTTTCTGAGGTCAGCCCAGAAGCTGAGAATGTGGATATGTTTTTGTTGACAAATTGTCAGATGAGCGTGACTTGCCCACAGAGGATGGAGAGGGCATCCAAGCTGTAAGGACAGTAAGGCAATCCTCATACAATGACGATTCACTCCTCTGTGCTGAGGCTAAACCCTGGGTAGAAAATGGCCCAACTCCTAAACAACCAGCCTCATGACAGGGAATACGGTGATGTTTTTGAAAATGAACAAAACAAATTATGGGACTAAAGTAAATGAGTTCATGGCTTGATTTTGCATTTTGAAACTGATCTGAGGATATAATAAAAAAATTAACTCAAAAAATTCCAAGACAGTGTTGAAAAGAACATTGAGGCAAAATACATCAAAGAAAGGTCAATACGATGCCAAAACAAGTGAGCCATGAGGTAAACTCCACTATCTAACTGATGTGTTCAAATGTCAGATAAACGTTTACTTAGTGCCATGAAAACCTAACCTACTTGACTGGCTCTATCTTTTCACCAGATAGATTTGCCAACTACATAAATTGTGAAGTCATGAGAATAATACATATTCTTCTTTCCCTTAGTGCAAATAAAGAGTAGTCTGGATATCATCACCTATAAAGACCAAAGCTAATTTTTTTTTCAGTTTGTGTTGTCCTTGTTTTATTCTGGTAGCTGATCCTTCATATAAAGCATGGATTGTGAAAGGAATTTGAATTTATATACAGCTTGGATAACTCATCCATCAACAGAAAGTATGGGGCACTTACTATATGCTCAAAGGCTTGTCCTGGGTGGCGTAGATACAAAAGACATTACTGGGTCTTTATCCTCCAGTATCATATACTTTAGTTGGGTAGATAAAACATGCATACATGAAGCAAAGACTAAACCGTATGATCTTGTTAACCTTAAGTGTGTAACAAAAATTCTAAAGATGGGCAAGACCACTGTTGACTACAATAGGCAGAAAAAGAATCACCCTGGAGATGGAATTTGAGCTACTCCTTGAGGAATTATCTGGAAATAAACAAGTAGAGGAATACCAGGAAGAATTTCTATGCTGGGAGAAATATATAGACCAGGTGTTCTCAACCTTAACACTATTAACATTGGGGGCTGCATAATTCTTGGTTATGGGGATGGCCTTTGGTTTAAGTTTATTTATTTACTTTTTAGAGGGACGGTGTGTGAGCAGGGGGGAGGGGCAGAAAGAGAGAGAGAGACAGAGAGAGACAGAGAATCCCAAGGAGGCTCTCAACTGTCAGTGCAAAGCCCGATACGGGGCTTGAACTCACGCGGCGAGATCATGACCTGAGCAGAAATCAAGAGTCAGATACTTAACTGACTGAGCCACCCAGGTGCCCCATGGATATGGTCCTATGCATTGCTGGGCATTTACAGCAGTTTTCTGGGCCTCTGTCCACTAGAAGCCAGTGGCAAAACCGCACTCTCCAGTGAGGAGAACCAAAAACATCTTTGGACATTGCCAAATGTCTTCTCAGAACAACATCACCCCCAGTTGAGAACCACTGGACTAGATATAAATACCTGGGTTTTGGGAGTTTTTGCTTTCTCCATCACAGAGTTTATCAACCTCAGAGTTATCGACATTTTGTGTTGGATAATTCTTCATTGTGGGGGTTACCCTGTACATTCTAGGACATCTAGCAGCATTTCTGACCTCAACCTTCGAGACACCAGTAGCACCTCCCCCTGGTTGTGACAACCCAAAATATCTCCAGACATTGCCACATACCCCCTGGGGTGCAAAATCACACCCATTTATGAACCACTGGGATTCTCAGTAGGAATGGACTTGGCTCCCTCAGGTGTAAGCAGAATTGCTTAAACAAAGTACAAGGTTCATGTTAGGAAAGAGTGGAATAAGATTGATTAACTAGGGTGGACACATGCTGTGCGAGATCTTGGATACTAGAGCCTGTAATAGGCAGCCTCGGCAGTTCTTAAGCAGATGTGTTGCAAAATGAAATTGGCGTTTTAAATTTAATCTTGCAGAAGCAAAAGGATAAAGTGCCATGGGGAAGAACTGAATACAGGGAGGGGGGCTCTGTCAGCAAGTTATAATAACCAGGTTTAAGTGTTGATGGCCAGGGTTGTAGTGACATCTTTAAAACAGAGAGAAAAGGGTAAACCCAAGGGTGCTTTGCAGAAAGAAATGGTGACCTTTTACAACAGATTGAATACTAGAGACTAAGGCAAGGAAAGAACCAATGGTGAAACTCTGTAAGCTAGTGGGAAGAAAGATTCGAATGAGATGAAAGGAAAGGAGGGGCATTTAATGAGTTTGATTTTGCAAACACTAACTGCAGGCATTTTAGAATTAGCACAGGAACGAGAGGTGAGAGGTCAGGACTGAAAGATGGATTTGAGAGTGTTGGAAAAACAAAACCCTTAAATCTCTGTGGTGCAATACAATGAAAGTTTATTTCTCAAACTATGCTCCACTGTAGAATGGGTGGCCCTGGGTCTCCTAGAGGCCCCAAAGTGGCATATATCACTCCTGCCCACTTTCCACTGGGGATCCTACTGGACTGGCAAATCTTATCTTACTGGTGTCCCAAGAAAAGGAAATGGAATTCATAAGAACTTGGCATGTAGTGGGCCAGATTTGATCCATAGGCCATAATTTGCTGTTCCCTGACATATGGGAATGATGCTTCCTGGCGCAGTGTGAACAGGGTCCTCTAAAGTGTAATTTGGGAAGTATCAATATACACCTTAATTATCCTTGGATCTTCTTCCCCACCTCCCACCAGCACCTATAACAGAGCCTTCCACGTAGTAGGCCCTCAATATTTATTTTTCTGAATTAAATATGCTTGGAAAGATACCAAATCAGTGAGTCATAATAGCATTTTGAGAACTTAATTACCTTTGAAAACTATTTTTTGCAAGATTGTACTAAAGTAGCTCAGGAAGCAAACATGTAAGCCCAAGAATCATAAAAAGAATGTGACAGGGGAAGATGTGAGCTAACAACATCTAGGGATGAGCAGCCAAAGAGAGAGAATCTGACATCAGAGCTGGGTAAAAGCAACAAAAAGGCATTTCAATCCTCAGAGGTCAGCACCGAGGGACATCACATCATATGTAATAGATGTCTCACAACACCTTCTAAATCCTTGTGAATAATGCATTTATTTAATGCCGGCACTTCAATGTTGGAAAGATGTTCATGATTTGGAGGAGACTCAGAGGCTAACCAAAATG
This sequence comes from Herpailurus yagouaroundi, assembly GCF_014898765.1. NCBI lineage: Eukaryota > Metazoa > Chordata > Mammalia > Carnivora > Felidae > Herpailurus > Herpailurus yagouaroundi. Next base: position 820,549 of record NW_024420490.1, read on the forward strand.
ATTAAGAGACTGAACGGACTCATTTACGAGCAGCTATAAAAGAAGCCAAATACGTGCTTGGCCTGCTGGTGGCCGGAACGAGACGGGAAAAAGGTTTACAAATTACTAAATGCTATAAACACCAGGAAGGGGAGGAATGATGGTCAGCTCTGTTGGACTTAGCTCTTGGTACGGACATATCTCAGGCACTGACAAATTCCTCTCATTATTGGGTCTTAAAACATTTACGGGCCTTCTGAATAATATATAACTGGGGAATGCTGTGATTGGTAATGTTCTATTATTACAAGGGAACAGGATTGCTCCAGAAGAGAAAATACAAGACAAATGATTGCTTATTAAGGGAAGAAACATTCCAGGCATGCTAAGTGTGCTGAGAGAATTAAAATGCACTAACGGTCCACTCCTAGAAATATCCAATACATGCAACTATGGGTAATGTTATACAGCACAAAAGTGCTGAAATTTAATACAAAGATGGAAAGATGGCCAGATAATTTCTTCATTCCTTTTGTCATGCAATCATTGATTTCTCCATCCATCCCACGTATGTAATGCTTACTCATTATTTGCCAGGTCCTGTGCTGGTGATACAAAGATTAATAATACACAGAGCCTGTCCAAAAAAAAGTTTATGGTCCAGTGGTGGGGTCGGAAGTTCATGGAGTGAGAAGGAACAGACAGGCTCAACAGAGGATGATGAGAGAGCAAAGAAAAGTGGCTCCTAACCCAGATGGGAGAAAGTAGGAAGGTTGGGGAGGCTTCCCAGGTAAGCCGGCATCTGAGTCAAGTCCTGAAGGATTCTGAGGAGTCTGTAAATCAGAAAGAATGGGAATAGGCATCCTAGGTGGGAAGGGTTATAGATTCAAATCACTAGAGATGACAAAGCGCTGGACCATTTTGTCACACTGTATGTGGGATTGACCAGTAGTTCAGGTTGACGGAGACAAATAGTGTAAAGCAGGCAGTAACCTTAAAATAATCATTGGAGGGGCACCTGGGTGGCTCAGTCGGTTAAGCGTCAGACTCTTGATTTTGGCTCAGGTCATGATCTCACAGTTGTGAGACTGAGCCCAGTGTCAGACTGGGGTGTAGCCTGCTTGGGATTCTCTTTCTCCTGCTCCCTCTGCCCCTCCCCCACTAGCATGCACATGTACGCCCTTTCAAAAAATTATAATAATAATTGGAATATATTAGAATTATGGGTGATTTTTATTTTCCTTGATTTTTCTGTCTCTTCCAAAATTGCTCCGTTAACAAAGTCACACCTTTATGTAGACAAATAATTGTAAACATTTATATAGCACTTCTTCTGTGCCAGATACTATTCTAAGCACTTTGCATATATTAAGTGATTTTATCCACATAACTCTGAGATAACTATTATTGTCCCTATTATACCGACGAAGACAGGAGGCAGAAAGAGGTTAAACAATTTGACAAAGTTATAAAGCCTCTGTTTTTACGTCGGCTGTGTTGCTACTAACTTTAAGTTAGAAGTCTATTTTCATATCATTTACTTCCATAATCCCACTTTAAAAATTGATCTGATAAAGAATCAGAGATACAGTCAAATATTTTGGGAGAAGAATGTTCATAGTCTCAAAATTTACCATAGCAAAAAAATAGAACTATAAATCACCTATATGTCCTATAATACAGAATGATTAATCATGGTATGAACTATTATGCAAGCACACTTTAGAAGAAAGTTAAATGAACTATTAACAATAGCCAAAGTATGGAAAGAGCCCAAATGTCCATTGATGGATGAATGGATAAAGAGATGTGGTATATATATATATATATATATATATATATATATATATACACAGAATGGAGTATTCTTCGGCAATCAAAAAGAATGAGATCTTGCCATTTGCAACTACATGGATGGAACTGGAGGGTATTATGCTAAGTGAAATTAGTCAGTCAGAGAAAGACAAAAATCCTAGGACTTCACTCATATGAGGACTTTAAGAGACAAAACAGATGAACATAAGGTAAGGGAAACAAAAATAATATAAAAACAGGGAGGAGGACAAAACAGAAAAGACTCATAAATATGGAGAACAAACTGAGGGTTACTAGAGAGGGTGTGGGAGGGGGGATGGGCTAAATGGGTAAGGGGCATTAAGGAATCTACTCCTGAAATCATTGTTTCACTATATGCTAACTAATTTGGATGTAAATTTTTAAAAATAAAAAATAAAAGTAGAAAAAAAAAGAAGAAAGTTAAATGATGTAAGAAATGCTCACTAAAAAGGACAAAGACTAGAATTTTCATATCCATGTTTATAAATAAAATTTCTTTCTTTATTGAAAAAAAAAAAAAAGGACAAAGAGAAATGTAAGATACAAACTGCACTGGCATAATCCTAGTAGTGTGTTTGTGTGTGTGTGGAAAGGAAATCCACTAGTCATACTGGGATTCAATTCCAATCTTTTTTCTTTTTTTAAAGTTGATTTCTTTTGAGAGAAACAGAGACTGCAGGAGTGGGGGAGGGGCAGAGAGAGGGAGAGAGAGAGAATCCCACACAGGCTCCATACTGCCAGTGCAGAGCCTGATGCAGGGCTCAAACTCATGAAACCATGAGATCATGACCGGAGCGGAAACCAAGAGTCAGACACTTAACTGACTGAACCACCCAGGCGTACCTCCAATTCCAATCTTAGTTCTTTCCTTTAATTCGCTTTGCAACCCTGCGTAATAATTTAACCTCTCTGTATTCCAGTTTCCTCATCAGAAAATGGGGGTAAGGGGTGCCTGGGTGGCTCAGTTGGTTAAGGTCCGACTTCGGCTCAAGTCATGATCTCACTCGCTGCTTGTGAGCTCAAGCCCCGCGTCGGGCTCTGTGCTGACAGCTCAGAGCCTGGATGGAGCCTGCTTTGGATTCTGTGTCTCCCTCTCTCTCTGTCTTTCCCCAGCTCACACTGTGACTCTCTCAAAAGTAAACATAAAGAAAAAGGAAATGGGGGTAATATAATTGTTGTAGTGGCTACAAAATTAATACAGGTAAAACGCTTACAATACAGGCTGGTAAATACTCAGTGTCCGTATTAAAAAAATTGGAAACCCTATTTAAAAACTAGAGCTACACATTCAATGGTACACATTCAGCTAGCAGTTTGATAGGACTTTGTAGTCTGGGGTCTAATAGGTTACACCATCTAGGTATTTTTAAAAAATAATTGGAAGTGAGATAAAGGGCACTTTCCATTCCAAGTAAAAACTATTTGCTTTCAGAATCTGCTTTCTCAAATTTTAAGATATACTAAACACCCGACCAACCAATGAAGTGTTTTAAAGTTTCCTTTTTAACCAGATACTGTCCTAAGACTAGAGCCCTGATGTTTTATTTGGGTCAAATATTCTTGAATTGTGACAGTTTTAAACTATTTAGAAATGTGCTTTCATGTCAGGATCAATCGAGGGATGGAAATTACAAACTGGTTTTTGAAGGGCCCAAAGCCATACAGAGCCTATTTCTTATCAAGGTTTTGGAATTACCTTAATTATACTAGTTTTTAAATATTAAGAAAAAAATAGAAGGAAATAAGCAATTTCAAAAGTTTGTTTTTTCTTTTTTTTTCATTAAGCAAATTCTTGTGGTGCTCTTCAGAGCTGGTCTCAGGGATGAGGTGACCGAAGCAGATGGGCTATACTGAGAGCGAAGGAACAAGGGCCTGGGGCCAGGGGCATGTCACTTTCACTGCTTGGCCCAGAATCTGCAAAGTGGAACGGAAAATGCTTAAGCACTCTCTTTAAAACAATTTTTTTTAATGTTTATTTTTGAGAGAGAGAGAGACAGAGACAGAGGGACAGTAAGCAAGTAGGGGAAGGGCAGAGAGAGAGGGAAACATAGAATCCAAAGCAGGCTCCAGGCTCTGAGCTGTCAGCACAGTCTGACGTGGGGCTTGAACCCACGAACCGTGAGATCATGACCTGAGCTGAAGTCGGACTTGAGCCACTCAGGCGCCCCTTAAGCACTCTGTTAAGGAAAGGACAGAAAATCCTTGATGAAGAAAAATGAGGTATTCTGCCTCTCACAACATTAGGAACTTGATTTCCCCACAAGTTTTCACGGTGGCCCCCCTCCTCTCTCTCTTTCAGGTCTCCTATGTCAAAGCGATTGACATCTGGATGGCGGTGTGCCTTCTGTTTGTGTTTGCTGCCTTATTGGAATATGCAGCAGTGAACTTTGTCTCCAGGCAACACAAGGAGTTCCTGCGGCTCCGGAGAAGACAGAAGAGGCAGAATAAGGTACAGTTGACCCTTGGCGCAGACAAAGTCAGGTAGAGCTTGAGGTAGTTAGCCAGGCAGTGTCATTCAGAAAATAGAATACATAATGAGCAAGAAGCTAAGGTTAATTTTTGTCCTGATTTGCCCTACTCTACTGAATTATTGCTCCGGTGAGTCCTTTAAAATGAGGGCAGGGTTGTCACATTTAGCAAATAAAAACACAGGACATGCAGTTAAACCTGAATTTTAGATAAACAGATAGCATTTGGTATATATATGCCCCAAATACTACATCAGAGATACTTGTATTAATAAACTGTTTATCTGCATTTAAGATTTCACTGGGGGCCCTGTGTTTGATCTGGCAACTCTAATTGGAGATGCTCAATTTGACAAAATTGCTTTAAAATCCTGTTGTTTTAAATATTAATAATTTGTGTGTATGTGACTTTGGGGACATAGCTGCCTTGACTTTTTCTTCAATTGCTCTGGTTTCATGTAAATAAGGCCCTGACCCACGTTGGGCACATCTTGATAAATCCAATCAAACTGACCTCGTTGTCTCGACTTAAACTTTAACGCATGAACCCAAATTTTACACTTTATCCAGAGGTTTGCGGTTTCAAATATATGGCTCAAAATCATTAGCTTTAGTGGTTCCCAAAGTTGCTGGTACAGTAGAGGTGTAGTAGAGGGACATGAGAATAGCCTGGAGGGGAGGGGGTCTTTCAAAAATCCCAAACCGTGGTCACACCCCATACCAGTTAAATCCCAGTCTTGGGATGGGGCACAGGAGTCAGGATTTCTGAAACTCCCCCCAGGTCATTTCAGTGTGTGGAAACGTTGGAGAAGCGTCACTCTGGTTTATAATCTAATTTCATACAGGACACCAGAAGGCTCGTGCTTATTTTGTGTGTCACATTTTGGGAGAGAAACATGCCCCTTGCTATGGAGAATGCTAGTGCCCATATAATCTTCGCTAGAGAACTGAATTTTAACTGGAGTTAAAATTTTACATACAGGAAATGAGAGAGAGTTTTCAAAACCTGTTCCCCTCAAATTTGAGAAATTAAACCTGCTATTAAACCAAAAATGTTTCAGTGTCAATCTTAAGGCTTCCAAATACCCAGATTCAAAGCTAAACATTTGTTGTAACTTAGATGTTGGTCACGTTGAGGAGTTTGTATGTGTACGAGCTCAGAGAATCCTGACCTCATCTACCAAAACCTTTCCTCCACATACTCTGGACTGGTATCTGGCTGGTTGCCCCGTTTCTCTTCTTTACCTCTTAGGAATAGTTTGTCCTACCACAGCCCAGGGAAACACACACACATATGCTCTTGCTCTACGTTGTTGAACACCAAGCCTTTCTCAATTTTCTCCTCTTCACCTCCGCGTGGATGATAACCATTTCTTCAACTTCACCTACAGGAGTCTAGCACAAAGTGGCGCTTGTGCCACCCAGGAAATTACTGGAATGTGAGGATTCAGCCCATAAACTGTATTCCCAGAATTCCCTGGCTTAGCATAGTAGATGGCCGCTGACTGCATAGTCTCCTAGAGCAGAGATGGAAAATGGGTTTCATCATGCTTCCCAATTCTGAATAATTGGTAGGACCGCCTTGGGACGCCATGTGGAAGATTCTTAGGCTGTATCTGTAGCTTCCCTCATCATCAGAATCACGTGGAACACTTGTTAAAAGTACAAGTTCTTGCACAGATTCCCAAACCTATGAATCACAGTCTGCAAGGGGAGGTCACTACAAATGAGTACTTTTCACAAGAGGCCCAAGTGAGTCGTATTACGAGAAGTCTGCAGAAACCTGGGCAGTACAAGAGCAGGTAGGAGAAAATAAGAACGATGAAGTAGTAGAAAATGTAGTTGGAGGACTCGGTGATTTCAGATTCATATAGGACTTTGCAGGCCAGTCATAAAGGAATGGATTTTATTCGAACTGACTGCAATGCGGGAATTAGTTTCAACATAGCAAATGTCCGCCTATCAAGTGGATAGTCCATGGGGTCAAGAGTAGCAGCTGCAGATCAGTTAGGAGGCTATTAGGGAAATCTTCCAATCCATGAGCATAGAAGGTCTTCCCATTTCTTTGCGTCATCTTTAATTTCTTTCATCAGTGTTTCACAGTTTTCAGAGCACAAACCTTCCACCTCTTTGGTGAGGTATATTACTCGGTATCTTATTATTTTGGGTGTAGCTGTAAATGGGATCATTGGCTTTATTTCTCTTCCTGCCACTCCATTATTGGTGTATAGGAATGCAACAGATTTCGGTACATGGATTATGTATCCTGTGACTTTACTGAATTCATTTAACACTTCTAACAATTTTTTTGATGGAGTCTTTTGGGGTTTCTATATATAGTATCCTGTCATCTGCAAATAGTGTAAGTTTTACTTCTTCCTTACCCATTGGGATGCCTTTTATTTCTTTTTATTGTCTGAGTGTTGTGGCTCGGACTTCCAGTAGTGTGCTAAATAAAAGTGGTAAGAGTGGACATCCTTGTCTTGCTCCTGAACTTAGGGGGAAAGCTCTCAGTTCTTCCTCATTGAGGATGATGTTTGCTGGGGGTTTTCAGAGATGGCATTTATTATGTTGTAGCATGTTCCCTCTAAAACTACTTTGTTGAGGGTTTTTTTTATCATGAAATGCAAGTTGTACTTTGTCAAATGCTTTTTCTGCGTCTATTGAAATGATCATATGGGTCTTATCTTTTCTCTTATTGATGTATCATGCTGATTTACTTGCAAATATTGAACCACACTTGCATCCCCAAATTAATTCCCATTTGACTGTGGTGAATGATTTTTTTCTAATGGATTCCGTTTGCTAGTATTTTGTTGAGAAGTTTTACATCCATGTTCATCAGGGATATTGGCCTGTAGTTCTCTTTTTTAGTGGTGTCTATCTGCTTTTGGTAACAAGGTAATGCTGGCCTCATAGAGTGAATTTGGAAGTTTTGCTTTCTTTTCTAGTTTTTGGAATATTTGAGAAGAATAGGTATTCAACAATGTAAGAAACAATAGGTGTTTCAAGGCTGTTGAGAAAAAGGAACACTTGTGCGCTGTTGGTGGGACTGCAAACTGGTGCAGCCACTGTGGAAAACAGTATGGAGTTTCCTCAAAAAGTCAAAAATAGGGGCACCTGAGTGGCTCAGTCGGTTGAGCATCTGACTTCAGCTCAGGTCATGATCTCACGGTTCCTGGGTTCGAGCCCCGCGTCTGGCTCTGGGCTGACAGCTCACAGCCTGGAGCCTGTTTCAGATCCTGTGTCTCCCCCTATCTCTCTGCCCCTCCCCTGCTCTGGCAGTTTCTCTCTCTCTCTCTCTCTGAAAAATAAACAAAAATTAAAAAAGAGAAAGGAAGACAGCAAGATAGTATGGGCACTGCAAAAAGGAGCAAGAAGGACATCTGAAATGGCTGATAGTGGTGGACATTAAGGGGAGACTCCTTAGAGATGCCAGCTGGCATTGGTTTTCACTGCTTTGTCTTAAAAAAAAATTGAGAAATCCAAGTTTATGTGTTTTGCCTGGAGATGTTGACTTTGACTATGCATCTCAAAATGGCCATTCAAAATATGAAGCTTAATAAACAAACTTAAGATTTTAGAGGGAGGTGGGGGACAAAACAGATCATGTTTGGACCTTTGCAGTTAAGGCTCTGATTTTCATTGACAATTAAATTTGGGGTGGGGGAGGGGGAAAGAGGAGACATTTCCAATTATGTATCCCTTAGGAAATGGCATCTTTTTCTCTAAGGCAGCACTTTAAGTCTTTTAAATTTAAACCATGGTAAGAAAAAAGTGGTAATAAGAGCTACCACTGATTGAGGGCTTACTATATACCAGGCACTGTTTTAGGCACTTTTCCATATAGTAATTGATTTAATCCCCACAACAGCTAGGGGCCTGGTGTGCTCATACAGCCCAGCTTATGGTGCAAAGTCCTGGTTTTGCCTGGTTTCCTGATAGTAACTTAGCATTTGTTATGGATTATTCATTTTAAACAATTTATTAATAGTTGCATTAAAATAAATTGAAATGGGTTTGGTTGACTTCCACTTTATACAGCCGGTTTCTGTCATGGTGTAATCTTCTGGGGGGGGGGGCGGGGGAGGGCGATATACGTGTCCAGTGGACAAGTTCTCACTTTAACATGTAGTAAAATCTTAAAAATAGCCATCACTATTCCTGGCTTCTGTTTTTGACCCTTACCAGAAGCAATGTCATATCACTTTCTTTCCAGGATAGCTCAAAGGGAGCTTGCTGTTATCAAAATGAAGTGCCTGGGACACAAGAGACTGGATATAAAGGGTTCTTTCTTTTGGCCTCTGTCAGTACTGGGACACTGCCATCCTGCTGGCCACTTGGGGTGCCAGCCTTGGTCCGTAACATGGCACAAAAAATCCGTGACACTAGTAGGCCACCACTTGGTGGGAACACACTGTTTGATGGACAAAAAACAAAAAAGACACGGAGCAGTCTTGCTGTTGGGCTTCTGAATATTCACAATTGAACGCTTTGGTCATTTTTTGCAGGATAACTTTATTGTTTGATAATGCATTTTTGTTTTGTAATACTTCACATTACAGGCTGAATTGTTTGTTAGTGCTATCTTCCACTATCCAAATTGTCCTTGTTTGGATAAATTACATAGTCATGCTGTCAAAGATGAAGGCAGTATTCTTATCTTCATCTTACAGATGAGAAAACTAAAGCAAAGGGAGTTTCGGGAAAATGCCCAAAGCTACACACACAGGCAGTCCGGCTCCAGAGTCCCTGACCTCAACCACTGTTGCCGAATTCACATTTTATATCTTACATTATGATCCAGCATCTTTGAGACACACACATACTTGAAACAAACAACTCTAATGCACTCTAATAGTCTATTCTGCTTTAAAAAAATTTTTTTAATGTTTATTTTTGAGAGAGACAGAACGTGAGTAGGAGGGGCAGAGAGAGAAGGAGACACGGAACCTGAAGCAGGCTCCGAGCTGTCAGCACAGAGCCTGAGGCAGGGCTCAAACTCACAGACCATGAGATCATGACCAGAGCGAAAGTTGGATGCTTAACCGGCTGAGCCACCCAGGCACCCCTGTCCTGTTTTTGAAATGCAGATGTGGTTAGGGTAAGGCGAGTGGGGTGAGCACACCAGTACAGGGTCAGATCCTGTTATTTAAAATGTTGATGTATTGTTCACTTTGGATTTTTTGCATTAACAATGAATTTTTGTTAATACTGCATGAAAATATTGATTGGGAGAAGTGAGGTTCTGGCACACCTTACATTTTGCACCTGAGGCCTTACCTTGCCCTAGTTCTGGACCAGGTAGTCCTGAACTACTCAATTTTCACAGACCCTAATAGGTTGTGGCCTGAGTTAAAACAAAAACACCATTTTTAAATGTTCAATATTCCCAATGAAAAAAGTCAGCTCTTTAATTTCCCAGTGGGTACCCTACCTCTCCAACATAATACAGGTTATTTAGAACATATAAGAAAAACAAGAGTGAATCACTTTCCAAAGTGACATTAGCATTAAGATTTATTCCAGGAACGTATGTATTGAGAGAACCGTGAGATGACATTTACTCGCATGGGAAGAATACCTGGTGTTTACTAAATGATCCAGTTTTAAAATGGGGTCACTTTCAAGGAGGAGCCAGGTACTTTGTGACTAGGTGTGTTTGCTTAGATTATCTTTTCTCCATCTCGAAAAGCAGTCAATTTTATCAAAGCAGAATTTCCTGGAAACAATCGAGCCCAGATCGTCAAGGGACACAACTTGCAAATCCCTATGCTGGGGCCAACCCGGGTCTATTAGAAGCTGACGCCCCAGGTCTACCGGCTAAAATCCTATCGTTATGTTACCTCCTGAGCTCAAGTTTTCATGACATGTGATGTTTCTAACAACTTCCCCACAAGAACTTTAAAGCCTCACCTGACTTTCTCCCTTCCAACCCCTCTTTCTTTTTCATATCTGGCCACACCACACCTGACTTTTGGCATCAGGCCTGATTTCAGTTATTTCCAGTTGCCCACAGAGCCCTGATTTATTTTATTATATTTTCAGAGACCAAACAGAAATGGTGGCTGCTTGAGAACATCGGTATGCTTGAGAACATGGCCACCTAATAAGCGGCCTTTGTTTTTAAAGTTTTTATTTTAATTCCAGTTAGCCAATATAGAATATCAGTTTCAGGTGTACAATATAGTGATTCAACACTTCCATACTACACCTGGTGCTCATCATGATAAGCTGCCTTTTAAAAGGAATGTTAACACACTATTTAGACTTCAACCTCCCAGGAAGAAAATACGGGGCTTCAACCTGATTAGACAACAGGGTGAAATGTGAGGGCCTGATCAAAAGGTCTTAGATGACAGTAAGTTGGCAAAGTAAAAATTCAGTACTCATTTTGTTGTGATTCTCTCCCTCCTCCTTATCTATACTTTAACTCTTAGCTACACTGCTAATTCCTCAAAAGATCATGTCCTGATCCTATAGGGCTGATATCATCCCACTATTCCAAGTACATATAGTACCCAATTTGTTCCTTTTCATAACAGGTGTCACTTTCTACCCACTGTTGCCCATGTTTTATAGAAGATTGGAAAGATATTGGGAGATATTACTTATGACACCTTACCTAGAAATACCTGAATCTTGCTCTCAACCAATCATCTTCTCCTTGACTTACTGAGTGGAAATAAACCTACAAGGGCAATAAACTATTTTTATCTGGGCTTTGGCCTCAAATCTGAATGCAATGCCCCCAGGAGGGAAACAACGTAGCTGAAGCCCTTGTCCCTTCACTCAGTCGGTCCAGAAACCCTGCACTATTTCCTCCCCACTGTTCCAAAGGCCTGAGATTTTCCCATTCCAATGGGACACGAGGCCCCCACTGGTGAAGGCCAGAAGACAAGGACCCAGAGCAAATGGTCACCTTGGAGTGGCTTATCTAAAACCCATGGGGTCTTCAAATGGCCACGGTGACACTCTTCCTCATTAGGGGTAAAAATCTCCTTCCTCTCCTCCTTGAGACATCCCTTCAAACACTTAAGGATGGTGAGTTGGCAGCTCTTCTCAAATCTTCTGAGCTAAACAGACCTAGTCCTTCCTGTAATGTGGCTTAAAGCCCCTCAGCACACTGATCACCCTTTTCTGGTTTGCTAGTGAGCACCTTGAAGTAGGAGTCACAGAATCTGAAAGAGAGCCCGGGGCAGGACCAGCATGTAACACAAAGGAGCAGTAATGTCCCCTCTTTAGCTGCAATTTTCAATAGAGTATTAAATTACAATAGTGCTTTTAAGTAGTCTATTCTATTATTGGCTCAGTTTGACCTAATGCTAATGCTTCTTAATTTCCCAAGTCTTTTTTTCCCCTATTGTTAATATGAATAGCTATCAAGTTATCTCCCCTTAAGTGCTTGCCTTTTACTTTTTAAAAAAAAAATTTTTAAGTGTATTTACTTTTGAGAAAGGGAGAGACAGAGTGCAAGCAGGGGAGGAGCAGAGAGAGAAGGAGACACAGAATCCAAGCAGGTGCCAGGCTCTGAGCTGTCAGCACACAGCCTGATACGGGGCTCGAACCCACCAACCGCAAGATCATGACCTGAGCAGAAGTCGGACACTTAACCGACTGACTGAGCCACCCAAGCGCCCCTTCACTTTTTTTTCTAATGTAAACAAACAACTTCAGATTTATTGCTATAAATTTCACTTCATTGAATTTGGCCCATTTTCTAGATGATATTAATCTTTTTGATACTGATTTAATCATCTGGAAAATTAGCTACCACTTTTAGCTTTGTAACATTGACAAGTAGTGTCAACACTCTTCAGCCAAAGGCCACAAGAAAGAAGGCTGTAGTTAAACAAGGTGGGTTTACTCTGCAGTGAGGGAACACACACACCAGGGGAAGCAGGGGGTGAGGGGTCCTCTGTAAATGGGGCGATTTGGGAGGAAAGTCTAAGGGAGTAGGGATTTGCTCTAGATTGGATACTGTCAGAAAACAGGGGAAATTCTATAATTCAGTGGGGATATCAATAACTTCTACCTATAGAAGGGCAGACTCATGTGAGGATAAAACTGGTAAAGACACAGCAGTCACTCACTTCAACCAAGAGCGGGACGATTAGTATTTTGTGGGAGCATAGGGGCCTTGTTTTTGTTTGTGCTTAGACCAAGTTAGGAAGTGGTCTTGTTTTGTCTGATTTTGTCATGGTCACAGAGTAGCCTCATCCGAGGTGGATATCCTAAGAGACGGATTCAAGTTTTGGAGTTGCGGATTTCACCTCCTAAGATGGCCTCAGCTGCCAACATTCAAATGGAGGCACTGTAGTTTACCAGTCCTGTGACCTTGGCGGGTTACTTAAACACAAAAACTTCTCTGTGGCTCAGTTTTCTCATCTGTAAAATAGAGTTAATAGTGTTCACCTCATAGGACTGTGGTGAGAATAAAGGGGGTTCCCGCGAGTAAAGCTCATAAAATAAAAACGCTGGCACGCGGTAAATTCTATGTTTAGTGATCATTTTGATAGCCACTTTCTCCACCACGACGTACCAGACTCTGGGTCATAAAGTTTTTGTTCAATTTACTGGGGAACATGTTCTACAGATCAAAATCCAGCATCTTCAAGTAGCCACAATAGGCTGCCTACATTTTCCGTCCCCCATTTTCATCCCTCTTGTCTTTCTTCCACAACGGAAAGTTCGGTTGCACAGCAGATGTGATCTCCGTACAGCTATTTTTATAATCAGAGTATTGAAATAATGAGTTAGTGCTTCTTCTAACAAGAGAAGTGGAAACAATTAGGAGCAAGCTGAATTCTTCCATTTTATCTCAAACTGATACAGGTTGTAGCTAAACTCCCTCCTAAGTGCAAGGGCACTTTTTCCAAAAGTAGAGAACCCATTAAGAACCTTCTAACCAGGGTGCCTGGGTGGTTAAGTTGATTAAGCACCCAACTCTTGATTTCGGCTCAGGTCATGATCTCAGGTAATGATCTCCTGGTAAGTGAGTTTCTACTGAGCAACCCCCCCCCCCCCCCTCAAAATAAACTTAAAAAAAAAAAAAAAAGCCTTCTAACCCAGTAAGAATGTAAATGGGAGTTTGAAAGGCCACTATTGAAATGCAGATGTTTATACCACTAAACCTAATCAAATACACAAATCTAAGCAAATGAGCCCGCTGACCTATATAAGTAGAATAGGATCCACCTTTGAGAATCTTGCTCAAGGTCTGTCATCTTTTTCTCTTCCCCTCCAAAGGCTGAGTAGTGGTTCTCAGCCTGAGCAATTTTGCACCCCAAGGGGCAGTAGAGGCCAGGATGCTGTTAAACATCCTTACAGTGTACAAGATAGCCCCCCCCACCACCAGAAAATGAAAAATTATCTAGCCCCGAATGTTGATAGTGCCATGGTAGAAGAAACCCTGGTTTAGAACATTGCTAAGACTGTTTCGTATCGAGAAGTATATCCTAATTTTTTGTTTCTTATTTGCAAGGGAGACACGGTTTACATACATCTGCCCACTCAGTCAGGGGAGTACTTTCGGTTCTGCTAACCTCAGAGTCCATTCCTCCAAGGTTCGTATGTAGGCAGGGCTCACTGGGCGATGGCCAATGCTTTCCCTTACATTAGAAAAAGGCAAATTCTATCCAGCAGCCTACCATTGACATTTTGATTTATTCAAATACCCCACGGAGTATGAAAGAAAACACCATCTGATTGGCTACATTAAAACATAAATCACATGGATCCACACAGCCTATGATGCTACGCACGGCTTCATACAGGAAGTGAGACAGGGCCCTTATCTGGGAAATGTTAGGTTCACACCCTGAATATCCAAATTCTGGGCGATGAAGATGCTTGCATGTGGGCAGGAAAAAATTAAGTTCTTTATCACACCTATTTAGAGAATGCTCAGTGGTGTGAACAGTCACAATGAAAGCTTATTTTTGAGATTACCGGGCCAACAGGCACACACAATGATGTTGAGTGTTAGGGAGCGCAGTAGGTGTTAAAGAGACCGACAATTTCAACCATTCTAGAAAGAATCTACGAGGAACTCGTAAGCTGGCTCAGTTACTAAAACCGTGAGTAGGCATATAAGAATCTTCACCACTTGGACCAGCGATAGGCACAGGGATTGAGACTAACCAGTAACCAACACACTCGCCCGCTTGCAGACGGGACCGAGTAGTTCGCAGCCTGCCGCTGGAGTATGGGCTACCTGCTGATCTGCTCTAGATCAGTCCCGCTCGAACTCTGGTTTGCGTGAGGATCCCCTGCCGGCCTAGGTAAAACAGAGGCTCCTGGAAGCCAGCCCCAAGCTGGACTCAGCCGGTCAGAGCTTGGGACATTTCTAACACGGCGTTCAGTAATGAAGATGCTGGGATCACTTCACACCCTTGTTACTAGTGTGTGCATAGTCATGTCAAAGACACGAACCCCGGCGACTCCCTGTTGAAAAACTAGCCATTAAAAGATTGACAGGAAATATTTCATGAAGACATTTTAGCCTGGAAATCCCTACAGGTCTCTCCCTTTTCCTTGTCCTTGAGAAGGAAACTCCAGGGTCTTAGCTTTTAGCTTTTTTTCTTTTTCTTTCAAGAATACAGGGAAGCAGTACATGTGCTCTTTTGTCCTTTAGCATTTGCCCCGATATTGTGCCACGTGTTTGTACAAGGTGTTTAAACAGGATTTTGTAGATCATTAATTAAGGTAACAACTGCTTCCTTAGCAAGCAGGATGTTGAAGAGGTTGTAACTGCTTCCCCAGGGAGCTAGAACGCGCATTCGTTCTTTGTCTTAAAGGTTGAGGAGTTTAGATGAAGCTTTAACAGGCCTGTGTGGATTCGGAGTTCGGACTTAATTGTGAAAGCCAGCAAGAATAAATAAATGTCACGGTAGTTTGCAATTCCCATACACCACCAGGCTAGAGAGCTGGTACTTGTCAGGACACAGAGGCCTGAAATGTTTTTGAGGTGTTTTTCTTCCAAGCTTGTTCCATTTTGCTAGGTATTATGACAGACTTATTTTAAGGCTTGCAATATGGAATTCTCCTTTGCAAGAAGCAAAAAGTGATGTGCAGAAGAAGCCTTACAAATGAAATGCCTATCTTTTTAGTATCTCCAATTCTTTTTTTCCATCTCAGACTATTTACCGTTATCTCCATTTTCTTTACGTTCCTTCCTACTATGTCCTGTTTCTCTGTCTTGGATTTTCTTTGTCATTTTCTTTCCCTCACTCTCAACGTCATCTCTTCAGACTATCTCATTTTATTCATTCATTCACTCATTCGGTGTAAACGTGTCACACGCCTACTACAAGCCATCCACAGAGTCCAGCAGATTCTGCCCTGGGGATGCTCACAGCCCAGGGAGAGCTAGACTGATAAGCAGACACACCTTCCGTGTACCTATGACAGGTATTGTGATAGAGGCCAGAGGACTGCTATGGGAACACACTGGGGGTGGCTCTGTGGTAAACACTGTCAATGCTCCACCCATTTTTCCCATGGCACTCCTGCTTTCTATATACAATGATGGCTTCCTACTATAAGCTTCACTCTGTCATGGCATGGAGAAGACGGGTCTTTGGCCCCGGAAGCATGCTCAACTTCTGCAGGGCATGCTGGAAATACTGAGACCTTACTCCAGGAACAACTCTCTGCCAACAATAGTTGGGGGCTGGAGATAAATATCCCACCTTCCTTGTCCCTCTGAGGTATGTTCTATACTGGTTCCCAGTGGGATTGAGCCCATCACCCACACTCTAACCTGATTACCAATGCCCCTTAAATTGATATGGTTTCTTTCCCTGCCTCACTTTCCCACTCCCTACTGGTGCCTCTTGAGATCACCTCCCAAATAAACTACATGCACTCAAATCCTTGTCTCAGGGCCTTCTAGAAAAAGCCAGCTAAGACAAGCACCAAACCAATGCCTGTGCTCCCTCAGAGATAAGTAACAAGACAAGAGCCTGGACAGCTGAGCAGGTCCTAGGCAAGGAAAGACTCTGCACCATGCTAAGAAGGCTGGGCTTCCTCCTCAAGGCAATGGGGAGACAAAAATACGGCTCCTGTGAAGGTCCAAGAGGGGGTAGCAATGGCTATATAACATAAAAAGGAGATGAGTAAGAATGAAAGGACACTTTATATATAAATGAAAGCGTGACCAATACAGGAGTTACCACTTTTTTTTTTTTTTTTGCAATAAAAGTTACCTCAGGTCTGTAAACATCAATTATACTTTATATTTCTAGAATCATCAAACTTAGCTGCAGCTCCAGTTTTGCAGATAGACCCTTTTGAGAGATTTGCTACAAAAAATTTTAAAAGGGAATTCAATGTTAAAATGAGAAGAAAAACTTGTATCGACTAGTCTCCTTTTTTTTGTTTTGTTTTGTTTTTTGAGAGAGAGAGGAGGAGGGAGGGAGCACGCATATGTGAAGAGGAGGGGCAGAGGGAAAGAGACAATCCCAAGCAGGCTCCATGCCCAGAGAGGAGCCCAAATGGGGGCTCAGTCTCACAACTGTGAGATCATGACGTGAGCTGAAATCAAGAGTCAGATGCTTAGCCAACCAAGCCACCCAGGTGCCCCAACTAGTCTCCCTTTTGCCTTGTCTGTGTTTTGTTGGCTAGGATGGACAGACTCACAGACAAATGGTTTCAATACAGAATGTTATGTGCTACAGGCAAGGTT
This sequence comes from Herpailurus yagouaroundi, assembly GCF_014898765.1. Classification (NCBI taxonomy): domain Eukaryota; kingdom Metazoa; phylum Chordata; class Mammalia; order Carnivora; family Felidae; genus Herpailurus; species Herpailurus yagouaroundi. The sequence continues at coordinate 837,520 of NW_024420490.1, forward strand.
CAAGTGCAAGATTCGGTGAGGACCAAGGATACAGCAGGTCCTCCACTTCGTAGTACCTGGGAAGTGACCGCTCGTTTGGGTCCTGACGTAGGAGTAGGAGTTGGACAGGCGAAAAGGGGCTAAAGAGGTTGTTCTGGCTGAGGGAACAGTTATGCGAAGGTCGTCATAAAGAGATGGACCCAGCAGAATGCTGGGGACATGGGGCCTGTGAGAGAGGAAGACTTCAGCTGCTCTGGACGTGGGAACCACCAAAAGGTTTTACAGATGCAGTAATCAGATTGGGCTGTAGAAATCGCACTCCCCATAAAAGCATCAGATCAGAACGAGGCACAAGATCAGGAAAATATTTACTTTGGCATTTCTATTTAAACATGCTTTTAACTGTATAATTAGTCCACACCTACCTGAAAGCCCCTCCCTAGATGAATAGATTATGAATACACAGTAGTTAATCCTTTTGTAATTTTGCTGGAATTACTTTTCCAAATCTAGGATACATACTATAACCTTAGCAAAGCTCTCCTTCAACAAGTATAAATACAGAAAGGTCTTTGTGGTTTGAATTATTTGCATTAAGAAATGCTTCTCGTTGTTGCTGTCTTATCACCACAAACAGTGGCTTAAACCAAGACAAACTTAGGATCTACAATTCCGGAGGTCACAAGTCCAGTATGGGCCTCACTGGGCAAAAGCAGAGGGCATTGGCAAGGCTGCATTGCTTCTGGAGGCTTGTGGGGGGTTTTGCGATCTGGAAGGCGATCAAGGAAAAAGACATGGCCGTGCGAGGAACTACCACACGACAAGGTGTATGGGCTGAGCTCGGCGGGGTGGTATTGGGGCGGGGGAAAGTCACTTACCGCATGAGATGGTCCGGTGGCTTATAGCAAGGAGCTGTCACCCAGAAGGGAAGAGGGCAAAGGGACTCCCAAGGGAGAGATGGCTTATCAGTATAGGTGATGTCATTCAGCAGCGCTCGGAAATGTCCTTGTCAGAGAGCTTCAAAAGGCAGCGGCAGCTGAGGGTCTTAAAATCACAAGGCTCTATGTTATCACTGGTCAGCAGATGCTGAACATGGTTTCATGAGTTATGCAAAGCAGGCAGGCTTTAGATGGCTAAAAATCTGCTTGTTTGGGCCACTTTAAAGGGTTGCCTGTGTGGCTCAGTCAGTTAAGCGTCCAACTTCGGCTCAGGTCATGATCCCACATACGGCAGGTTTGAGCCCCGCGTCGGGCTCTGTACCGACAGCTCAGAGCCTGAAGTCTGCTTCAGATTCTGTGTGTCCCTCTCTCTCTGCCCCTCCCCAGCTCATGCTCTGTCTCTCTCTCTCAAAAATAAATATTAAAATTTTTTTTAAGTTATTCAATGTGTAACATGTGAGATGTCAGCAGGCTTTTGAGCCAACAGATCCCAGCTCGCAGTGAAGAAATAAACAACCCAGGGGCCAATACATCGTGGCCCACTTTGTCTCAATTATATAACACAGTTCTAGGGAAGAATCAGATTCTTGCCTTTTCCAACTTCTAAAGGCCACCCACGTTCCTTGACTTACAACCCCCTTTCTTCAAAGCTAACAATGTTGTCTCTTTCTAACCTTCCCTCCACACTCCCGTCTCCCTCTGACCACAGCTGAGAAAGGTCCGCCACTTTTAAGAGCCATGTGATTAGATTAAGTTCACCTGGATAACCTAGGGCTTTCCCTCCATGTCTAATTCCTTCACTTAATCACACCTGCAAACTCCCTCTGTCCTCTAAAGTAACATATTTCCAGTTCCAGGGATGGGGACACAGATATCTTTGGTAGCCATCATTCTGACCACCACACAGAGCAATGGTTTCCCAGGACTGTCTGAGCGTGTCCACAGGCCACTCTGGTATATTCCATCCATGCTCGAGGCAGTTTGGAAGTGCCAGGAGGTGAATGCCCCAGGAGTGGCGCTGAACCAGTGAGAGCTGGGGCTTGGTGGCTCAATACCGAGCCTCCTCACTCCTTGGTAGGTTCAAGTCTGAGTCACTCAGAGGTTTGAACTCATTTGCCAACAGTAATGCGCTGAAGATTCACTCAGCCTTCCTTGACTTTCCTCGTTTCTGTGTCCTGCTTCCCTCCTCCCTCACCTCACTTCGGGTACCGCCTCGCAAATAAACTGCTTGCCCACAAATCCTTGTGTCAGTGTTGTATTGGATATTGGAGACCACAAAAGCAAAGTACAGTGCAGTGCCTTTTGGGCCAGGAGCCCGACGACAATTACAGGTCCCTTTAGCTGCACCCTCTGCCTCCTCACCAAATGCCAAACAGACCCTAGAATACATTTTGTGCCCAAGGTGTAGAAACAGAGGGCTAGGGATCTAGAAGGAGCAACGAATGGCATCCCTGAAACCAGAAGAGTAGTTTCTCCAAATTACAGAAAAACAGTTGCATTGCATCTGTCGTACTTGGCAGTTGGCATTGAGATATTTGGTGCTACTGGGTTTTCCAAGTAACCTGACAGGTGTCATAATACAATTCTCTCTCTTATGTCCCCGAAATGAAGCCTGTGCCTTCAGCTCTACTATTATCTCACAAAGGCTGTGATGGCAGGGATCCTCGTATCCAGCTCTTAGTTGCTGTGAAATCCTCCTTGGGGATGCAAGCCAAAGGTACCTCACCATCACTGGGCTCTTGTAAGGAGATCAAACAGAACGAGAGAGAAGTCTGGTGCTTCCCTAATCACAGTTTTGTCTTCCATCAATTATTATTCTTATTTGTAACAAGTTCATTTGGGGACAAAACACCGAAGCTGGAGTTCTTTCCCACCTGAGTGAAAAATGATCAGAAGCAGGTGTGGCCATTTAGAAAACAAATGCTCTGGCCTCTGTGCAGAAGCGGGCATACAGAAATCGGTCTCGTTTTCGCTGTCTGTGCCCTGCACCGCTGGACAAACCCTACACTTCGTTTATTCAACAGATATTTTTTAGACTGCTTGCTTTGTACAGAGTTCTGTTGTAGATCAGGGGAAGTGAGGAGATGAAAACTGCCTGAAACCTGTTTCCGTGCAGCTTTCGAGATCCATAGGAAGAAAAATGAAGTGCAAATTTGTTCTACTATGGGGCGGAGAATGCAAAGAACCATACTAGAGTTCTAGTCGGAGCGGTGGCAATCCCTAGGAAGGGAAACACTTCCAGGTGACGAGCAGGGGCTAATCTCCAGGAGGACCTGGCGTCCAAGGCACTTCATTGCGTCTTGGAATGTTAACCGTCAATTATTCTAACCTCATCTGGTTATTGCCAGATAAATAAAACAGAATGAACTGATTAAACGGGCAATGAAAATTCTGCTCTATGAGGTGGCAATCAAGGCTCCCGGGAACGCGGCCTCGGCCTCCCTTGCTGATCTTGCCCCAGGGGACACTTGGCAATGTCTGCAAGCATTCTTGGGTCTTCACGACTTGGGGGCGGGGAGGCGGGAGATTGTGTGAGCTCCTGGCGGTGAGTGGGTAGAGGCCGCCGATGCTGCTAAACGTCCTACAGGGTACAGGACAAGGCACCCACAGCAAACAATGATCCGGCACAAATGGCAACAGTATCAAGGCTGAGAAACCCTGATCAAAGGGACAGAGACACGCTGTACTCACAGAGGACTGTGGTTTTCAGAGAGAGAGAGAAAAAAAAAGTTTAGCTTCAGGACTGCAACGCGGTTATGAACAATGTTATCACTCCTGTCAGGAGTAATTAGGCTAGCATAACCCAAAAGATTATACAGCCAGAGAAACCTTTCAATTAGGAATTTCCTCTTTAGTAAGTTAGCTCTTTATGTAAGCTTCTTTTATGTACACCAGATAGTAAAAAAACAGATGCAAGATATGGTTCTTTGCACTGGGAAGAGGGGTATGAGTTTTTGGAGGCATATAATTTAATTGCTTCTGAAGATGCTGACGTGGGTGTGAACACTAGAAGGTTAAGTTACCAAATGTTCCCACTTGATTTCACTCTGCTGCTGGATGTATTCAAGAGCAACAAAAGTCACACCAGAAATGAGCCCTCCTATCTTCTAGAGACAAGGTAATCCACTGGAGCAAACTTCACAAGCCTGGCCAGACATGATCGTCACCCGGGAGCTTTTTAAGCTCTCCAGGCCCAGACCAGTTAAGTTAGCACCTTTGCGGAGTGGAAAACAAATGAAGCCATCTTGATTTTTTAAAGACTTCTCAGGTGATTTCAATGTACAGCCAGGTTTGAGAACCAGTGCTCTAGAGCTTTGCTTTTTAGGGTGTCACCCACTGACCACCAGCACCAGCGTCTCCTGGAGCTTGTTAGAGACGCAGACTCTTGGGCTCTACCTGAGACCTACCAGAATCAGAATCTGCATCATAACAGGATCCCCGGGATTGGAGGGGGGGGGGGGGCCAACAGCACACTGAAACTTGAGAAGTGCTGCTCTAGAACATACTGCAAATAGTCAATTTGAAACATGTACACATATTGCGGGGGGCCGGGGTGGCTCAGTCAGTTGAGTGTCCGACTTCGGCTCAGGTCATGATCTTGCGGTTCCTGAGTTCGAGCCCTGCGTCGGGCTCACTGCTATCAGCCTGTCAGTGCAGATTTTGCTTCAGAGCCTCTGTCCCCCTCTTCCTGCCCCCCAAAATATACACATATTTTAATACATACAATCTAAAACAAGGCACACTATGAAGGCATGGGACAGTGCCCCAAAGCTCTAAATAAAATTAATTTTCACTTGATGAGAAATGTTAAATTCATCACTATGGCTGCTTAGGTTTTTCAGAAAATCTTATCTATTTTAATTATGAAAGATCGTAATCATATAGAATAATCACATGTTGTGCTTTTTTTTACATGCATGTCTTCTTAAGAGTAGCACTAGATGGGGCGCCTGGGTGGCACAGTCGGTTAAGCGTCCGACTTCAGCCAGGTCACGATCTCGCGGTTCGTGAGTTCGAGCCCCGCATCGGGCTCTGGCCTGATGGCTCAGAGCCTGGAGCCTGTTTCCGATTCTGTGTCTCCCTCTCTCTCTGCCCCTCCCCTGTTCATGCTCTGTCTCTCTCTGTCACAAAAATAAATAAACGTTGAAAAAAAAATTTTTTTTTTAAAAAAGAGTAGCACTAGCTGTCCAGTGGCCTGAGATTATCATTCTGGCATTGGGAACCAAATGAGAACCCCACGCAACACCTTTTCCTATAACTGAAAAGGTGCCCTCTCAGCTCTATGTTCATATACACAAGGAGGAGACAAGATGAAATGCCATCCAATAGAATCCAGGCCAAGCTAAAGAGTTTCACCTTAGTTAACAACACTGACCTGTGCTCACATGTATCGTGGTAAAACAGTTGTTCTAAATAGTCATATGACTTTATTCCAGGAAGCACAAAATGCTTCAAATTAAAGTAGTCTGGCAGTGATATTTTCGTAGAGAGTTTAGGAGACTTGTTAAAAGTTGGACAGCCAACTCCTGGCTGCCAGACCCTAGATGTCGTAATTCATCATTGAATCGTCAAATGCTCTTTCACACTTCCTGTCTTTTAGGACAGATTGATAAAAGGGACAAAAAAAACTTGTAAAAATCCCTGTCATAAAGCCAGCTCTCTTCATCCCAGCCAAATATCCTGTCAACATGTTTCATTAGAGCACCCTTTTCTGGAATAATTCTGCCATG
>NW_024420490.1:843566-861173 GCF_014898765.1 Herpailurus yagouaroundi
CATACAGAGAAAGAGGTGAGAGAGAAGCAGGTGTAGGGAAATGAGCTGCTGTCAGGAGTCCTGCTGGCTGAATTCAGATCCTGGCTGGTACTATATTTGCTGTGTGATTTGGAGTGAGCCATGGTCAAATCACTCTGGGTCTTAGTTTCCTCGTCCGTAAAAAGGGTCTAATAAAGCCCTTTGTCATGGAATTACTATTAGAAGTAAACAAGAGTATGCATGTAAACGACAGTGCCTCGCATACAGCCAGCAGTCACCAAATATTTCCTTGCTCTTCCCTTCACCTGTTTTCTTTAAAAAAAAAAAAAAAAAAAAAAAAACTCTCAGGAAGGGGCGCCTGGGCGGCTCCGTTGGTTAAGCCTCCGACTTTGGCTCAGGTCATGATCTCATGGTCTGTGAGTTCGAGCCCCGCATTGGGCTCTGTGCTGACAGCTCAGAGCCTGGAGCCTGCTTTGGATTCTGTGTCTCCTCTCTCTGCTCCTTCCCATTCTCATGCTCTGTCTCTCAATAATAAATAAACATTAAAAAAAAATAAAAACCCTCAGGAAAATGCCATCAGAAATCTAAACATCAGGGGCTGTTCATTATTCATCTTTTAATCCAATGAGCCTGTCACGTTGTCCCATAGACAGTACGTTACACACTGTAAACTTAGATAGCTACGTCTTCTTAAGAATCCAGGCCACTGGCCTCTAACTTCTAGCCCAACTCACAAATCTGTGGGAAAAGGAACAGACAGCTACCTGGAATAGAATGAGCTCTTTATGTAAACTTATCTTCTCCTTTTCATGGAAAATGTCCTCTGACTCTTTAAAATGATCCTATGTATTATTTTGATTAATTGCCTACTGTTTAGTGCACAAAAGACTCACAACTGTATTATTAAAAGCCAACTTCAGGGCGCCTGAGTGGCTCAGTCGGTTGAGCGTCCGACTTCGGCTCAGGTCATGATCTCGTGGTCCGTGAGTTCGAGCCCCGCGTCGGGGTCTGTGCTGACAGCTCAGAGCCTGGAGCCTGCTTCAGATTCTGTGTCTCCCTCTCTCTCTGTCCCTCCCCCATCCTGCTCTGTCTCTCTCTTTCAAAAATAAATAAACATTAAAAAAAAATTAAAAAGCCAACCTAATAAAAGCAAGCATTTAGGATAGAATACAAAAAAAAAGGTGTGGGGCTACTACTAAACAGGTGAAAAAGCAGGAGGAAAGAGCCTCCTGCAGAGAGCTAGAATTGGAGCTAAGGATGGAAGTTTGAACTGTAATTCAGCAGGCAGACAAAAGTCAAAGAAAACCACTGGACAGAAAGAAGAGGACATGGAAAGGCCCAGAGATGTGGAAAAGCTTGGGCCACTGAGGGAACAGAGAGTTTCCCAAGTACAGGATATGGAATGAGAAATGATGGAAAGTGAAAGTCGAGGGGCATCTGGGTGGCTCAGACCGTTAAACGTCTGACTTCAGCTCAGGTCATGATCTCGTGGTTCCTGAGTTTGAGCCCCGCGAGGGGGGGCAGGGGATGGGGGGGCTGACAGTGCAGAGCCTGCTTCAAATCCTCTGTCTCCCTCCCTCTCTGCCCCTGCCCTCTCAAAAATAAATAAACATTAAAAAAGAAACAGAAAACGAGACTCGAACTCCATCGGGGCCTGATTATAAAGAGCCTGGCAATCTCTGCCAACAGAGTCTGCATCTCTATCCTGGAGGAAAGCAACTTGGATAAGCACACAAGTGAATTCAGAAATCTTGAACACTGGATCTCATGCCTCATAACAGAGGGGTTCTTCTCCCGAGAAGCTCCGAGAGGCTCCCGAAGACCTGAAGCATTACTGCTACCTTATTGCAAAAATCAACCAAAAGCCGGGTACACATAGAACCTAGGACTCATCAGGAAGTCTCAGGGCCAAGCACAACACCTGCTACATAGCAGGCCACCTCTCAGATTTCCTGTGAAGTCCCAGCACCTTCTTAAGCATGACGGATTATGGCTGCAATGAGTTTCAACGGAACAGCTGACTCTTTGTCAAGACTCTCCTAGGTATTTACTTAGAAGTCTCTCTCTTAGATTTCCCCATGCCTACCACAGGCCTATCATATGTTAGACGCTCAGTAAATATTTGACGAATGAGAACTGACAGTGAAGAAGCCAATTAAGACCATTAAATGCAGTACTTTTCAAACCGTGGGGTATGATGGACTTGTGGGTCGTGAAGCCAGTTCAGTAGCTCAACAGCAGCTTTTTTGAAAAATAAACACTGGGAGAAAATTAGAAAATATCGGCATGCATCCCGTTTTGGGAAAGCAAATACGACTGTGTGAAACTTTGGTTTCCATTAGATAAACTAACGTGTGTGGGAGTCTCTGTGTGTGTGCGTGTCCTGGATGTCATTGGAAAATATGTGTCCTACTTTGGGTCATGGCAATAAGGTGCTTCCAGCCTGTCTCAGGCCAAGCGGACAAGTTCACCAGAACTTCTGTGGTGTAAACCTTCACAGATACATGGAGGAATCCGTCACAGGCCCAGCAGCTGGGGTCTGACGGCAGGGACAGGAGGTGGCCCTTGCACTAACTACCGCACCGCACCCAAACTCCCAGAGCCCCCCGTGCCTGCCTTACCAGCCCACACCTACGCCCTACCTGAGGACTGGGATGCCCATGACCCTGTGGGCTCATCATGCGGTAACCTGTGCCTGCAGCTTGAGAGCTGAGTCCTCCTCAGTTGGGTGTGACATCTGCCTTAGAAGGAGGCCCAAGCTGAGGGCAGAAAAGGTGCCTACCCAGAACTTAAGTCTATTTTCCATGAAAATATATCTTCTTATAACCACACAAGGTTTACTCTTTGCCTTTGATTAGGACTTTTGTACTGACATCTTTGAAAAGGAAAGGGACAAGGACGCAGATTCGACATAGCTTCAACCACTTTATTAACCAGAAACTCAACTGGTTAACAATTAGATCAACAGAGAGCGATACTATTTTCAAATTGGGCCCAATCTCTGTCTTCTGTGTTTGTTGCAATCAATCTTCCCTCCAGGCCTACAGACAAGTTTCTGTCTGAAATCTTAAATCTGGTAACCATAGTAATGAAGCAGAGGGAAGGGGAGATCATGGAGATACACTACAGATACTCCAAGGGGGGGGCACCTCATTTTACCTATTATTTTCCATTGTTCTTTCTTCTATTTCTTTCTTTTTCTTTTTTTTTTTTTTTTGTAAGAGTTGCTTGCCAGAAGCTAGAATCAAAGTGCTAGTGAGCAAACAGTTGCAGGGAAGGGAGAAGAGAGCTAGGGCAGAGATGATCTGCAAAACTAAGTAATAATCCAGAATAATGGAGCAGAGATTGTGTTTCTGGTTCACTTCCCTGCTTTGCCATGTCCTTGGGAGAAGCGCCACGCAAGTGCCTCCTGACGGTTTACGGTGCTCACATGCTTCAGGAACTGCTAATTTTACAATAGAACCTACAGTCCATATTCATTTGAGAAGACCCAGCTTATCGGGATCATTCAAATTCAGAAGGGAATCATGACTGGCCAGAGAAAGCAGGTTTATAGTTTTGCAGAAAATAGGTCTGTTCTGCAGCTGTGGAAAATGAAGTGCTGTCCCACCGAGGTCTCTTTCCTCAGGCTAGGCCTCACTGCCCCTCTGTCAAAAGCACCTAATGCTTCTCCAGGTCACACCTGGGTGATTTCATCATGACGTCTCTTCAAAGTTGAGAGGAAGGGACCAAGGGCAAGACCAAACATAGAACCAACCCTATTGATTGAGCCCTCAGCTCTGGAGTTTTACTTAGCTCCCTGCAGCGACAACCAGCTCACCAAACCTTGACGCCCAATAGCACTGACTCCTCTCCCTCTGAGCTCCTTTCAGCAGAAATTGAGCACAGGGTGGGAAGAGAAGAAGGAAAGAGGTGGCTACTTGGAAGGCTGATATTACTGCTTGCAGCCTCTAGGCTGTCAAAAGGGAATAAAGGTAGGACTCCAGGAACATGGTGTGTTGACCTCCAAAAATACATCCATTCAGTGCCTAATTCTTTATGTAATGTGAGGTTATACGTTACTATTTGGGGGCTTATTTCATATTCTGTTTTACATATGCTATATTAGAATCTTCAAAATTCCAATTTTGAATTAGAAGGGGCTTGCTGCTTAAATGAAATCCTTAGAAATAATAAAATAAAATATTTTGCAAGTCAAAGATAACTGAAAGAGAAAATACACCCGAAACAAACCATTCCTGTGGGGTTGATTATAATAGAGAAGGGTTTCTCAAAATGGATCAGAATGACTAGAAACTTCCAGGAGATCAAGGACGGTCATAGCAGGGCACAGCCTATTGAATATATCTTAACTGCACATGGGTCAGCATCTTCAACGTGTCTTCCTCTTCTAGGCTTCTTATAAGCCTCAGCAATTTTCATACACGATCACAGACTACCACAGTTAGTACGTACATAAATGGTCACCTAGTTGCTTACCCACACGGTACCTCTATACCCAACATCTCCAACAAATGATTAAACACTTGAATACCTTTAGCAACAAGGAAGTCATTACCTTCCAAGTTGTTGTGCTCCACGTTCAGTCACACAGTTGTTGAAAGTGAGTTTTAACTTCCTTCCACAAATGAGTTGAATTCTGTCCCCTGTAATGTCAACCAATTGTCTCTAATTAGCAATCTTGGAGCTATTAACATAAGCCAGACTCATCTGTTTCTAAGGTCAGCCTCTCTCTGTTCCTTCTATGGTTCCTCAAGTGGTGTGCTTTCAGGGACATCAGCGCCTTGCACCTTACCCTGCCCTCAAGGCTATCCTGTTTGTATGTCTTACCCCTCTTCCTATCCAATGACCCAAGGACAACAGTCCATAAGCTGGGATATCAATGAAATTCTCTCTTTCTTTTTTTAACGTTTATTTATTTTTTGAGACAGAGAGAGACAGAGCATAAACGGGGGAGGGTCAGAGAGAGAGGGAGACACAGAATCAGAAACAGGCTCCAGGCTCTGAGTGGTCAGCCCAGAGCCCGACGTGGGGCTCGAACTCACGGACCACGAGATCATGACCTGAGCCGAAGTCGGACGCTTAACCGACTGAGGCTCCCAGGTGTCCCTGAAATTCTCTCTTTCAAGAATTTGAATGAAGAGTACTCTGATTAGATGATAGTAAGGACTTGAGTTGACAAGGTTCCCACAGGGTTGAGGCTGGGTTGGCCCAGCTGAAACATGCATAAGTAATGGAAGCTGAAAAGAGAAAAGCAGAAATGGGAGAGAAGAACAGCCATGCAAGTTTGAGAATAATCGCATTTCCTGACTTGCTCACTGGAGTTCCTGGGCTGGGGAGACCTGCTCACACCATCGTCAATATCCTCATCATGCCTCTCATCTATTGAATAGTTTTGTATACCAGGCACTGCTATAAGCCCTTAATGTGCACTATCACACTGAATCCTTTCTAAAACCCTGTAAGGAAGATGCCATTATTTCTCTTTTACTGAAGAGGAGACTGAGGCATGTAGAGGACTGAGTGACTTACCCAGCTCCCACACTGGTTAGAGGCAGAGCCAAAATTTGAAATCAGGAGTTCTGGATCCAGAAGTCAGGCTTCTTACCTTTACAGGGCACTGCTTCCCTGTCCTTGGAGATTCATGAGATTTTCTTACGATATTTTGTATAGTAATTTCTTAAAGAAATTCCCCATTTATTTAAGCAACTGCGAAGCAGGTTTCTGTCTTTCTTAACAAATCCTCCCCGATTAAAATACGGGAAGATTAAAAGATACTAACTCCTGGCCAAATGGCACAGACAGGTGCCTTTGAGCTGCTCTGTAGTTGCACTAAAAAGTAGGCTCAGTTAACAAAATGAGGCTGCCTTTACATCAATCGCTTTTCTGTAACATATCTGTAATACTCTTATGTATCTTCCAGAGGCAGTGCGTTTCAAGGTGCTATTAGACAAACAATGCCATCTAACTTCCCTTTAGTTATTCCAGCCTAACATTACCCCTTCCACAGTATGCTATTGGTCTGTACATTCCTTTACCACAGCAGATATCACATTATATTGGAATCATTTGTGTGTATCAGTGTTTCCCAACCTCAGCACTACGGAAATCTGAAGCTAGATAATTCATGCTTTGCTGTGGGGGAGTGTCCTGTGCATTGTAGGATGTTCAGCAGTATCCTGGCCTCTACCCTCTAGATGCCAATAGCATCGTCTCCCCCATTATGACAACTAAAAAATGTCTCCAGACATTGCCCATATCCCCTAGTGGGTGGAATCACTCTTGGTTGAGAACCACTGGTCCACATGTTCTAACACTCCCCCACCCCAAACAATCCCACACTGACTTCAAGGGCAGGACTCGGTCTCTTTTATCCTTACTTCTTTTCAATGTTTGGTGCATTATAATGCTTAATAAATCTTAATTGAATAAAACTATAGTAACTTGCATTCAAATGGTGTTTTGTACTTATAAGCCTTGAGTCCCTGTATATCTGTATCTGGATTTGGTCACGAAAACAGAGACACTAATATACTACCAGAACAAGGGGTTTAATATAGATATTAGGGTTTATATTAATATGAGAGTAACTACAGGAATGAAGGTCTAGAAGGCTATAGCCAGAAAAAAAGGACTTGAACCTGAAGCTCTGGGTCGAAAAGAAGGTATTCACAGGGAAATCTGAGAAGCCACCATATCCAGCCTGGAAAGTGAGATCATAAAATGCGGGCCCACAGAAACATCTGTTATTCCACAACATCTAACAAAGCAGCCTCATCTGACATCCTCAGACTTCCAAAAATAATAGCCTCTGCCTCCCTTCCACTTTTGAAATTTCTCAGATTCCTCTCACGCGGAGAAACCTTAACCTGGAGCCAATCAAGAAGGGAATTCTGGGAAGTGTAGTTTTCACCAGCTTTAGGCAGGCTCTTGTACAGGAATAGCAGTGCCAGGTAAAGATAATCCCATAGAGTAATCGCTTTTTGACACTAAGTGTATATATGGAGAGAAAGGGGGAAAGAGAGAGAGAGAGAGAGGACAGGAGGGAGGGAGAGAGGGACTGGAGCACATAAATGGTCTGGAGAATTTGGCAGAGTCACAATCACCCAAGTGAGAAAGCAAGTAAATGCTTGGTGTGATTTTGTGGCTGTTGCTGTTCTTGTTTTTCTTTTGGCAGAGGGCTCGTCCTCTGATCACCCGTCCCTTTCAGGCTGTGCTCTGTAGACAGTTTCAATGTTCACTTTGTTTGCACCCTGAACAGATGGCAAACTATGTTAATAATCGAACAGCTCATACTCCAGATGGAGGATGTTCCCCTTCATGCTTCTTAGATTTTCGGGTGTCTTCTGAGCATTCTAGCTAGACCAGAATTGACAGAGACTACGAGGAAAGAATTTCCAGACACAAGAAACGGCCTTGCTCTTGAGGAATCGAAACATCACCAGCATGTTATCGATTTCTGAACCACTCTCTAGGACTACAGCTGACATTAAGTAAAAATATTTCTGCTTTATAGATATTGACCCAAAAATCAAACAATTACTTTTAAATAATGGACTTCCAGTCCATTAAAAGTATGGTGCTGTAGGTGAGGTGTGGTCCAAAGTAGAGTGAAGTATGTATTGCACTTTAGAAAATTAGACTCAAAATATACATCGAAAAGACATATACCTCAGAGACTGTATGGCCCATGGAGTCTCAACCTTTTCACAGAAAAGGTCTGCTGACATCTGGGCTAGAAGACGAGCAGCAGGAGTTAAGGTCTGAGAGGTAACGGGGACATTGCAAGGACTTGTCTTTTACTGAGTGAGGTGAGACCCACTGGAGAGTTTTGAACTGATGAAGATCTGACTTGACTCACATTTTCACAGGATCCCTCTAGTTGCTGCACTGAGAATAGATATTATTGTTGGGAGAGAGGGTCTGGAAGCCAGGGGACCAGGAAGAAGACTATTAAAATAATTCTGGTGGGCACAGTTCTGATGAGCCACCATTGGGTGGCTCAGACCAGAATGTAGCATTGGGGGGAGTAAAAGGTGACTACATTCTGGTTTGGAGATTGGGCTGACTGGGCTTGCTGGTCCTAGGTGTGTTGCATAGCCCCCTGCAGGTGCAAGGGAGGCTAGAAAATGCAGTCTCCCCATGTGCGCATGTGTGGCCGGCTAAAACAGGGTCTCTTAAGTTGGGGTGATTTTGCAGTGTGTGGCGATGTCCAGGGACATTTTTTCATCGTCACAACTTGGAAGGAAGGGTGCTACTTGCATCTCGTGGGTAGCAGCCAGGGCTGCTGCTAAATATCCTAAAATACACAACACAGCTCCCTACCACAAGTAATTACCTGGTCCTAAGTGTCAATAGTGCCGCAGTTAAAAAGTCCTGAGGTAAAGAGGATCCACCACTGGAAATCTTAGAAAAATGGGTTTTTGTGGATAACTGGGAGTCTTAGCCCAATGCCATCCCTGGGTCCCAACCCCTGGCAAGGCATTTGTAAGCTGTGGCAACATCAGTTCTGGAATCCCAGCTCATAGCACAGCTGAGTTCCGTTTGTCCTCCTTGCCCACTATTTCTCCGTGGTTACTGAAGGTGAGCTTTGTCCTGAATAAGAGGCCCAGGGGGCTTTTGTTTTCATATGGAGACTTGTAAACCAAGTCATGTGACCGAGGCAATGAAGGAGACTTTGTGTAAGGGTGGCTAAGTGAGATGCAGGACCACGGTGCAGGTGGTGATTTAAGAGATCTGTGAAAAAAAATGTTCCATTAATTAGAATTTCATAAGATAAAACCAATGTTTGGTGAGGACAACAGATCTACAGGAATTTCATTCTCCTCACCAACCCAAATGGATGGCATGTCAGTTCAAATACCCTTAATATTATGCAAATACTCCTTAGTCTTTTGCTAGGGGAAATAACTGATAAGGTCTAATTTATTTGATGAAATATTTGCATATATCTAACATATACTGTCTTTTCATTTGCCTAGCATTATTATTTTGACTTCCAAATAGATGGATAAATGAAAAATGTTTCTTTGTATTTTGGCATGTTTGTCTATGCCATTTATTTTCTTTGCAAGTAAGCATATAGTTTTTGCTAAGATTGTTCATGAGTTTGATCTAAATTTATGTATTTTCACACTATCTGGGCTGGTCACTAGTTTAATGGTGGGCCAAAAAAATGGACAGTGTTTCAAATATAGACCACAAATACCTGTTTTATTTATTTATTTATTTATTTATTTGAGAAGGAGAAAGCACAAGGGGGGGGTGAGGGGCAGAGGGAGAGAGAGAGAGAGAGAGAGAGAGAGAGAGAGAGAGAGAGAGAGAGAGAATCTTAAGAATCTGAAGCTCCACGCTCAGCCTGGAGCCCAACATGGGGCTTGATCCCACGACCCTGGGATCATGACCTGAGCCCAAATCAAGAGTCGGCCACAAGGCTATCGAGTCTGTAGTGAGAGGGATAGGGATGAAAGTTCTTTGAGGAATATTGACCCAGAGGCTGCAGAAAGGACTGCAACTGGCAAAGAGAGGGAGATCAACTAAGAGACGATCACTAGCCCTTTCTCTCCCCCAGGGAACTTATCCTTTCTGAACCTTTACTCAGAATCAAGAGGATCACTGCAAGCACAGTTACTGAATAACTGTCACAGGACTAGCACCATACCGGGGGATGGGGTTACAGAGGTGACTTTGCATACTCTCAGGAGTTCACCCTCTAGTGACTGAAGACAATAGTGGAAATCAGCTATCAAAATCCAGAGTTCCTGACTACCTATTCTTTAACATAATTGGGAAGCAAAAATTTTTAAATAATAAAAAGGAAAATTGGAAATGTATCCTAAAAAGCAATAGGTAGCTAAACAGTCTTTTCCAGATTAGGGCAATCATAGATGATTTGCACATTGCCTTGTATATGTCAGCTACATTACCATGGATACCCTCACTAATTCTGGAGACTTGAGGCACATCTGACCACCAATAAATCTTTGTATGTATCTCAAGCATATGTCTTATGTTATTCTCTATACACCCCACAAAAAAAACCCAAAAAATAAACAAAAAAAAACAAACCAAGGTCTTATTCATCTTTTGGTTCCCATGGTTCTCAAAATAAAGCCCCAAACAGGCAGTGTGGTTTGCAAGGCCCTACATGACCCAGCCCCTGGTCACTTGTGACACCTTGTCTCACTCCACTTTGCCCCTGCATTCCAGGAGCCTTCCTGCCCCCTCTCCATTGCAGCAAACCCTCCCATGTGAGACATCTCTCAACTCTGCCTTCACGTCTTTAATGCCTTTGATTTTTCAAGTCTCTAACAAAATGTCACTTTCTCAGGGAAAAGCTTCTCCTATCTGCCAGATTAGGTCAGGTCCCCCATTAATAAGCTCGCATAGTACCCTGTACCTATCCTTCAGAGCCCTTATCAGCGTTTCTAATTATGTATTCCTGTGATTATTTTATTTACATTTGTCTACATCAAGATTGTGAGCTCCTTGACGAAAAGAATTTGATCTGTTTTGCTTACCACTGGGTCCCTCGCAAATGGCACAGTGCCTGGCATCTCCTTAGGCATTTTCTGTCTGACTACTCAATCTAAAACACCCTCTCTGCCACTCATCTCTCCTAAGTCTCTTACCTTGATTGTTTTTCTTCAAAAATCATATATCCATGTGTGTGTGTGTGTGTGTGCGTGTGTGTGTGTGTGTGTGTGTGTGAGTGAGTGTCTGGGAATATCTTGTATGTGTGTATACATATATGTATATATGTATATGTAGGATAATGTGTTTGTGCGTGTGCATACGTCATTTCTTTCCTTGTTACTGCCTGTTTTCCCCAATAGAATGTAAACTCCAAAAAACCCGAAACTTCACCTTCTTGTTTACTGCTCTAGTCCCACCACATACCCAGCACATAACAGGTCCTCAATGAATATTTGTTGGAAATACAAATTCACGAATGGCAAGTGCTCAAAAAATGAATACCAGAAGGTTCCTTGTGCAAAAATTAATATAGCAATATGATGCACTGAAAAGAGATGCTCCAATGATAAGTTTTCTTCTGGAAAAATTGCTATGGACTGTCTGCCAGAAGGACACTTTGACAGTTTTAATTCACTTTACCACAACTCATTAATCAACAAAGGGTCATATTTGGTTTACTTTAAATTTGTTGTTCTGCAAGTTCAGTCAGAGTCTTCATCCATAATCTTAAATGAAGCTATTTGGGGTTTGATAGGGAAAAATTCATAAAACTCAAAGACTTCCAGAGTCCTTGGAATCAGACAGGGGATCAGAAAGACTTGGATTTGAATCTCAGCTTCAACATTAGTAATATAATTTGGGGAAGTCACGTGACTTTCCCCAGTCTCGGTTTCTCCTGAAAGCATGTGATTTCCATGGTCAGTTTGGTGACAGGACTGACTGTGGTTTTAAGTGCTTAGTACATAGTTATAATCAAAAAATTATACTTATTTATTATTCGTATTGATCCCCAAGTCCCTGTGACACAAAGGAGGAAATTGAGGCTGCAAGACTTGAGAATTTCTCAAGGCCATCCCTGCCACCCAAGTCCAGGTAATAGAAATCAGCAGGCCTTACAGCTAAACATTATCCAACCTTCATTTGCTCAGGGGACTTTTTTGGTGAACACCTGCTGGGTTTTGGACTCACAGTGTTTTCTAAGGAGGGCCAGAGACTCCATTATGTCCCCGTATTGATCGAGGCTTACTACATACAACCTTCATTTCCAACTGAGCCCTTTCCTGTTCCAACAGAAGAGAGCCTGGGTCCAATCAAAGAATCTGGGTGAGAAATGTGATGGAAAGAACTATCCCCTACACCAGTTTTTAGGAGTCCTTTTCTTTCCTCCTTTCTAGGGTATAAGAGAAAAATTGGAACCATGAGCTCCACTAAAATCTTTCATTTTATAAATGCCATGTCCTTTAATTATATTGAAATCATTCGCTTCTGACGAACAATTCGCTACATTGCAATTCTGGTGAGCTTTAGGTCCAATTTCACATCTAGACAGGAGGTATTACAGACACAGAAATGAGTAAACTTTACAGTAAGTAAAAGTGAGGCCTGAATTAAATAAAATAATAAATCTCAAATGAGTTGCATGGTGCCATGGCAGTGCTTCATGCGGCAGGACAGGACTTAAGGAGATTTTCTAGGAGTGGGATATAGAAATTGAACATATTGAAGCTTGGGATGATTCATTTTCTGTGGGAATTTAATCAGTGCATAACCAAAGAGAGTGAGCTAGAAGTATTTACTGTTCAAAGTTACTGAAGATGGTGGGTCAGCAGCAATACTTAACTAATCAGTTTCCCGGCTAATTAGAAGAAGTGGAGAATATCTGAGTAAGATTCTTTCCTTACTGGGAAGATCTGATTCTCCCTGTGAATATGTTCAACTGAGCTGTGCCTACAGATTGCTCTTTATTTTAGCGTCAGCTTATCCCTGACTCAAGCTCATCTCCTTCTTACCCTCATATAGGAATCCTGCCATATTACCATAACATTTTATGCTGAACCTGTTATAAAGGCAATTAGTCATTCATTATAACACAGAAACTCAAATTGTTGCAATTATGTTTTCTGAATCAAAACCATACCGTTTGATGTGGAGAATTTAAGGTTCTGTATTTAAAATGCGTCGGATGAGTCATAATGGTGAATAAGAAGACCCTTAAACTAGCATTCGTATCTCCTGCATATGAAAAATTAAATGGATAACTCCTACCTACGACAAATTTATTTTTTGCGATGGAGGATTTTAAAGAATGGATTTAATTAGCTGTAACTATGCTCATAAGCATAATTGGAAGTACTGCTGAATGAATGAGGAAAGTATTTTTAAGAGCAGAAAAAAACCCTCTTAAAATTCCCTTTTGTTCATTACGCAACAAACGTTTATTAAGCACCCACGGTTTGTTGGGCACCGGACAACATAATGAGAACCCAAGCTGGCATCATTCTACTCTAGCTCTGGTCTTTCATCGGATGAGTTCATCTCTTCAGCTGTCCATTCACAGTATGTGAGGCAAGACTACAGAAACTAAATGAATGAGTCAGTCTGAAAAGAAACATGGATGTGGGTATTTAGGTTTCCTTTTGTTCTGCGTGCTAAAGCAGTTTACTAGCTAACCACCTTTCCTGTTGCTTCAGGGATCCAGGAATTTAAAAAGAATCTTATCTCACGTAGGCAGTGAACTATATGCTTAATCGTGAGTTTCTAAATGTTTATAGAGGTGAGAACAGCAATTTGCAAGATTCTACAGATATGGAAAGGAAAAACAGCACAGTAAATTTAGGCAGATAAGGGGAAATGTACTTTGAGGAATAGTTTCCATTATGAAAAGTAATTTTAGACTTAATAATATAGAATAGTTTCCACATTTTAGAGCTGGACCTTAGAGCTCATCGAGGCCACTGGTTTCCAACCTTCTGCATCAGGGTCACTGGATTTTAAATCGCCCTAGAGATTCTAATTCATTTGATCTGGAAGGAGTGAGGAGGCGAGGCAGGCATGCATATACTTGTAAAAGTTCCCCAATGGTCAAAGCTGAGGCCCATAAATCTAGTCCAGCCTTGATATTTTTGGTATGAGATCCCTGGGCCTTTAAAAAATAAAGAGCTTGCTTAAGATCAACAGCAGCTTACAACCCTTGGAGCCTGAGCTAGAACCCAAATATCCAAATTCCTAGTCTGTATCTCTCTTTACTAAACCAACTGACACAGTTTCTACTTCTCTCACTCAGTAGTTGAGATCTAATTACCAGTTGGTAATAGAAAGTCAAGACCGCCTATAACCCATGTGACTCCTAAGTCCCCTCCCTCTAATGACCTGTGTGCTTCCTTTCTTGCTAAGGACTGAATAAGTCTTCTGATAGCACTGCAATGCTTAATATATCTATTTATTCCATATTTAAAAATACCTTTTTAAATACTTCATTTAGAACTTCATTCTTTATTTTTTTATGTTTATTTATTTGTTTTGAGGGGAGGGGCAGGGAGAAAGGAAGAGAGAGAATCCCAAGCAGGCTCTGCACTAAGAGCGGGAACTCTATCCCACAAACTGTGAGATCGCGACCTGAGCCGAAATCAAGAGTTAGACGCTCAACCGACTGAGCCACCCAGGCGCCTCTACCATTCACATTTTAAGGCAAAGAAAACAGATTCAATATTTGAATCTGAGTCCAATTAAAGTCTTCATTATTGAGCTTATATAGATAGCTGGGCACATGAAAGTACTCTAATGTCAGGCTCAGTTTTCTTAGCCAGTTACCTTATATGATAACACCTTGAGGTTGAACACTTCCAGTGGGTTCTGAAAGTTCCATGCAAGTAGGGCTCTTATCCAACTTCATCAACTGTTTCTGAGTACCTAGCAAAATGCCCGCCATAGACTCAACACTCAATAATTCATTGTTGCATGAGAAATTCCTTAATACATTTTGTTAAGAAATAAGACAGAGTATCTTGAACCAACTTGTATAGGACAATCCCATATAAATAAAAGTACTGAGATGATATTATAAAGGTAGTTTTACAGTTACTTTATTCTAAGAGCTCTAGTCTGATTTTCCTGATAAAAATTTGTCCTTGCTGTACCACTTGAATTACAGTTGGGCTCTCATTCATATCATGTTAAAAGTACTTCACTCAGGGGCCGTCTGAGGAGCTCAGTCGGTTAAGCACCTGACTCTTGGTTTCAGTTCAGGTCATGATCTCACGGTCTGTGAGTTCGAGCCCCACGTAGGGCTCTGCACTGACAGTGTGGAGCCTGCTTGGGATTCTCTCCTTCCTTCCTCTCCTTCCTTCTCTCTCTCTGTCTCTCTCTCAAAATAAATAAATAAACATTCAGTATATCTTTTATATGTGGCTTAAGGCACAACTGATGTGCAATACAAACTCATGAAATAAAATTAATACCAAGTTCTCCTGTGTTTTGGGAAACATAACCATTGTTATTATCTGGCAAAATAAAAAGTGCAGTGCCTTTGGTGATTCCCAGGGGTTGTACAGTATTGTGGAAGGCAGTGAACTAGTTTCCAAAGAAGATTCAATCGATGGTTATTTAGAACTAAACTTTTATTAAGTAGGTCATTTCAATTCCACTCTTTCGACTCCACCATTTTGACCCAACCACACACCAAGATTCCATACGTTTGACTCTACTAAGGCTATCTGCACTTTACCCTGAGGTTATACTTTTTCAGTCTTTTATCTAATTCACGTTGAAGTAATCAACACAAAATACCACTGACATCTGCTAAAATGACCCGTGTTTAAATATGGTAGAGATAACTAACAAAAGAATCAATGATAAAAATTCACACTAGAAAACAAGTGTTGGTGAGGATATGGAGAAAAGGGAACCCTCAGGCACTGTTGGTGGGAATGCAAACTGGTGTAGCCACTCTAGAAAACAGTATGGAAGTTCCTCAAAAAGTTAAAAATAGAACTACCCTATAATCCAGCAATCACACTACGATGTACCCAAAGAATACAAAAACACTAATTCTTAGGGATACATTCACCTCTATATTTATGGCAGCATTATTTACAATAGCTAAATTATGGAAGCAGCCCAAGTGTCCATCGATTGATGAATGCATAAAGAAGATGTTGTGTACACACACACACAATGGAGTATTACTCAGCCGTAAAAAAGAATGAAAGCTTGCCATTTGCAACGACATGGATGGAGCTAGAAAGTACAATGCTAAGTGAAAAAGTCAGTCAGAGAAAGACAAATACCATATAATTTCACTCATATGTGGAATTTAAGAAACAAAACAAATGAGCAAAGGGAAGACAGAGAGAGAGAATCAGATCAAGAAACAGACTCTTAACTGTAGAGAACAAACTGATGGTTCCCAGAGGAGGTATGAGGGGGATAGGTGAGATAGGTGATACAGATTAAGGAGTACACTTATCGTGATGAGCAATGAATAATGTATAGAATTGCTGAATCACTGTGTTGCACACCTGAAACTAATATTGTGTACTAACAATATTAGAAAATAAAACAATTTTAAAAATTGGATCACCTAAAAAAAATCGACACCAGAAAAATCAGTCATGGTCAAAATATTCAACATCACATAGTGGATGTTTAATCTCTGATATATAACTGAGATCAACTAGAAGACCAGAGGGGAAACAAGTATGCATATAAGGGGTTAATATTAGATCTAATATTAACCTTAAAGCCAATGTTAATGGAAGGAACTAGGCTATGAATGGGCCACAAAACTAGAAGTTCCTAGCTTAGCGCCAGGTACACAGCAGGGATTCAGTAAATGATTTTTTGAATGAGTGAATGAAGCGTGAATGAGTAAATGAACAAATGGTGCTCTACATGGAGTATAAAATTGGGATTTGGAGACTGGGCTTTAAAATAGTTCATTCAGGGGCACCTGGGTGGCTCAGTCGGTTAAGCGTCCAACTTCGGCTCAGGACATGATCTCACTGTTTGTGAGTTTGAGCCCCGTGTTGGACTCTGTGCTGACGGCTCAGAGCCTGGAGCCTGCTTCGGATTCTGTCTCCCTCTCTCTCTGCCCCTCCCCCACTTGTGTTCTGTCTCTCTCTGTCTCGCAAAAATGAATAAATGTAAAAAAAATTTTTTAAATAGTTCATTCAAAGTTATGGATTAATAAACCAGATTTGGGGAAAGTCAGTGCTGAATATAATGTGTTTCTGTTTAATTAATTAAAATGACCACAAAGTCATGATTCTTACTCTTAATCTCTCAGCCTGAAATTTAATGAACTGTATCTGTTCCATGAATAATTGAGTTGAACTTGAAAGAGAATTCCACATTCCCAAAGCCTCCCACACTACCAGTTAACTGTGATTTATCCTTTTACTTCTGAAGAATTTTAAGCATCTTCCATCTGATTTGACTGACAACCAATCTGTGCTTCCTCTGTCTTTATTCTCCCAGGAAGAAGATGTTACTCGTGAAAGTCGTTTTAATTTCAGTGGTTATGGGATGGGTCACTGCCTCCAAGTGAAAGATGGAACAGCTGTCAAGGCCACACCTGCCAACCCGCTCCCACAACCCCCAAAAGATGCAGATGCCATCAAGAAGAAGTTTGTGGACCGGGCAAAAAGGATTGACACGATATCTCGAGCTGCCTTCCCATTGGCCTTCCTCATTTTCAACATCTTTTACTGGATCACATACAAGATCATTCGGCATGAAGATGTCCACAAGAAATAGATGTGCCCTTCGGACCCTGGACTTTCTTGCCTAATTGTTGTGCTTGTAAATACACAGTGAAATTGTCTTTCTATCACTTTGACAGAGGAGATGACTAAGGGAGGGGGGAGGGAAGATCATGAGGGCAGGTTTCCTGGCACGTACATGAATAAAGATAAGTTATCTGGGCAATGACGGAAAATGTTTGCACAAAATTAAGGTGTTGCAGAATCACGTGAGCATAATTCCCTTCATAGTCTTTAGCGTTGTTATTTCAGGTGATGTATTAATTAGACAGGATATGCAAGGTCAAGTGCTTGAGAGCTATTTGGTTTGGTTTTGACTAATTCTGGTACTGAAAAGTTAGCTTAAAACACACACACACACACACACACACACACACACACACACACACACACA
>NW_024420490.1:861183-903372 GCF_014898765.1 Herpailurus yagouaroundi
ACACACACACACACACACACACACACACACACACACACACACACACACAGAAGGAAAATGCTTACCATCTGACCATAGTGACTAGCCTATAGTGAGTTGAGGACCAAACTTTTTCAGGAAAATGCTGCCTCGTTTTTAAAACAAGTACCCTGAGCTACGTTCTTTACGGTGTCTGTAATTAGTGTTTCACCCGAGAAATCCTTTTGTGGGTTGTAAATTATTTCTATTTATTGAGAAAACAACAACAAAAAATAAGCACCAACCACAAAGAACAGATTTCTACTTTACTGTCCGTGTAGGTGTGCAATTTAATATTATTTTTTGTTCCTCAGTGTAATTTGGGGGTTTAAACTGTGTATTGTGTAATTGATTTGATAGTATACCCTCTTAAAAATAGATGCCCATCTTATTTTAGATCCCAATCAGCACACTGTATTTTTTTTTTGCTTTGACTATATTGACACGCGACTTTAACTGCTCAAGTGTCACTTAGCCATTGCAGCCTCTCGGCCACAGTATTTATGGAGATGGTATGTCCTGAACGGTGTAGCTCATATTAGCTTGAACTTTCCATTTCTGCTCTCATTGTAGGTGTAACTACTAGTCCTAATGTCAAACGACCATGATTTCTACTGTCAATCCAAGTGAATATCGTTTTAAATATCCTTAATTAACTTACAGAATTTTAAAATTGTACTGTGATTTTCATAACCCGTTGCCTTTTTGGTACCAGAGCTACGTGGTTTGAATCCTGGCTACATGTTTTAAGTAAGAAAACAAATAAAAGACGTATTTTTGCTTACTCAGATAAAAGACAACCTGTAAAAATATAACGAGAAACTTAAATTTTACATGTGCTGTAAAAGGGATTATTAAAAAATATTTGTTCAATTTCAATAAAGCTAAGTGTGCCACAAAACTTCCCAAAAGTCTTTCAATTTTTGCACTACAATGTAAATAATTTACATGACAATGGTAACCTGCATTTTTGTTTCTGGTCTTCCTTGTGAGCTTAAAGCACTTATAGCTATTACACTATGTTCTAATTTAATAGGAGCTTATAGTGTCCCCAAGAAGAAAGAAAAAAGAAGTCATTCTCATTGTAGAAACAGAGAAATGGGGATGTGGAACTATTGGTAGTCACTGTGAGCAGAATCTAGTATTGGATACTTCATACGAGATATGGGAAAGTTCCAAAGAGCACTGAGGAATCATGAAATCTCAAAGTGGAAAGAAATTTAAAAGAACAACCTGTGCACTTAGCCATTCTGATTTTGTCAGGAATGGAGTTCCATGATGAAAAAACAATTCTGAAAACCTCAGTGAAGTCCAGGTAATTCACCTTGACCCTTGCAGACTTTCCTTAACCAAAGATATCCATCAGAATACTTTCAAGAAGTAGATTCATAAGTAGATGTTTATGGCCTTTTAAACCTCTTCAAATATTGAACCATTTCCACAGAGAGGAATATTGCAGAATGGCTAACAGGAGGAATTCAGGAGATAGGGAGACTAGCTTGGCCACCTATCAACAGTGTGATCTTGGGTAGGTTGACCTGACTTTTCTGAGTAGCTCCTGTTTCATAGAGTTTTAAGAGGAAAAACTGAGAAAAATACAAGTAAAGCCATTATCTCAGTGTCTAACACAGTAAATCCTCAATTACTAAGAGGTAACAATAATTATTATTGTCATGAATAGTATTACTTGTCCACTGAGCAAGAAGCTTCACAATTCCTCACTTTGGCAAGGTTAATGCTATGTTTTTTGTATCATTCCTAAAACATTATTTCTGTCTTATTGTTCATTCCTTTCCAAACAAACAAGGCAAAGTCTTTAATGGGTCTCATTTCTCTTCCTCCCACTGAAAATAGTAAATTGAGGCTAAAATGCTTCCCAAACATGGGCCTGACTCCCTAAGAATTCTAGGAAGAGCCCTGATATTGCATATGGAGCAATGAGGAGGCACCTTGGGAGATAATCCTAAGCTAAATGATCATGTCTAATCTATGTATGTACCATATAATTTTGGGGGGGTGGTCCCCACATCAGACAATTTTAAAAAGACTCACCTCTAAACATATCTGCCACCCATTCAAGCAGGCAAAACATACTGGATGGCAAGAGGGATTCTTGACTCTTCTCTGATTCTAGTCTATGTTCAGTGGAAAGAATTCTTTGGTGCACTGATTTGAGTTATAGAAATAAGATAAAATCTCAGAGAAAAGATTTTGAGAGCTGCATACTCTGGCAAAATAGATAATTCCCCTGTAATGTTATTGGAGATTTTATTTAGGACATTTTTTTTCACAATGGTATTTGAAGGAAAATAGTTCAAGAATAAAATCATGGTGGGGTGCCTGGGTGGCTCAGTCAGTTAAGCATCCAACTCTTGGTTTCAGCTCAGGTCATGATCTCACAGTTCATGAGTTCAAGTCCCCCACCAGGCTCTGTGCTGACAGTGTGGAAGGGCAGAGAAAGAGAATCCCAAGCAGGCTCCACACTGTCAGTTTTCCCCAAACCGAAGGTAGTGTGTATGTGAAGCTTTTAGACCATGAGCCAGCATTTAGAGAGCATGTTATCGCCTTAGCACAAATGGTTCATAAATAGGTGAATGTGTCTTCAAAGAGGAGAGCAAAGCTCCAGGGTGCTCTTTTGAAGTATGTACCATACTGGCCTTCTTCTGGTAGGACCCAGGGCTGGTCATGGAATGGACAGCTTGGTAAGTCCTCATGTAGACTGAAGCCTCGTGAGAAGCTCCAGGTCCCTAAAAATAACAGAATCAAGAGCTAGGAGACCCTTCATCTGCAAGGATCAGAACTAACAAGACATCATCAAATTCAATGGATAATCATTTCCTGAGCAACCCCTGCTTTCTGAGAAAGAGAGGCAGGAGAGTGAGAAAGGGAAAAGAATCAAAGGAAGATAGTAGTCAGAAAGTTCCTTTGAAGGCATGAATCAGATCACGACCCTGTGATTTAAGTCTCATATGGCTTTCCATCTTAGAGAATAAGCCAGAATCTTCATTGTGGCCACGTGATCTGACCTTCCTACCTCTCCCATCACCCTCTCCTATCTCCTCTCCCTCCAGGCATACTAACCAGTGCTTAAACATGTCAACCACACTTCTACTTCAGAGCTTTGCATTTACTATTTCCTCTGCCTGGCCACCCTCTTTCCTTAGACCAGGAGTAGCTGAAGTTTTTGAGGCCAGATAGTCAATCATTCAGGTTTTGGAAACCATACAATCTCTGCTGCTACTATTCAACTCTGCTATTGTAGTATGAAAGCAGTCATAGACAATATGTAAACAAATGAGTGTTGCTGTGTTCCAATAAAACTTTATTTACAAAAGCAAGTGGTAGGGCAGAGTTGTCCCATGGGCAGTAACTTACAACACTTGCTCTAGATACATACATACATACTTACTCCCTCATTTAATTCAGGCCTCAGTTCAAATGTCTTCTTATCAGAGAAGCCTTCTTTGACCACCCTATATAAACTAGTACTCTCCAACCATTTTACTCTATTTCTTATTCATGCCTTATGTTTTGCATAGCATTTGTCACTTCCCAATCAATGTTTTCATGTGTTTATTGGCATGTGCACACATAGACGCACACACATACATACTTGAAGGACAGCTAGCTTCATGTGAGAAAGTAGAAACATAGGTTCATTGTTATATTCTCAGATTCTAGATCTGTGCCTGGCACTTAGTAGGTGTTCAATCAATATAGTATTTATTTGATGAATATTGAAAAGTTAATACTTATAAGAAGTTAATTAAATGTTTGCATGGCAGGCTTGGAGATAGAAGTAAGCAACCTACTACTAGCCAGTTAGAGAAAAATTGCTGTCAAAACTCAAGCAGGTTTGGGGTTTATAACAATGAAGAAATTACATTAGATTAGCATTTTCCAACGTGTATTCTGAAAAACCCTATTTCTACAGATACTTAAGGGTCTGGGACATTAGACATCCTGCCTGGATTGAGTTTTTAGTTTCCCATTGACTTTTATCAGAAGATGTGGGCCTTGTAAGACATGGGGTTTCTGAGAAGTACCCCGGGGGATTGAAGGCAGTTCAAACATATTTCCCTTTACCTCCATTATGTAGTAATAATGCAATTTCCCCTTGATAGTCAGGATCAGTCACCCCAGCTAGTACAGTAGTCCCCTTCTTTGTCTGCTGGCTCCCTGGCAGGAGGAACACAAAGTGCTAGGTAGCAGCCTCAACTTCCAGTTCCACTGTTGTGTCACGTAGAGGAAGCAGAGAGGCACAGATTCCAGAAAATGTTGTAGATTCGAAGCTTTGTATCTAAATATTCTTAAAGCATAGTTTTCAAAAAGATAAAATCATGAGTCTCAGGCAAATATAAAGTTAACATGCCGAATATTATATTTAACATGTGAATTGATAAAAAACGGTAAAATATTAAACCCAAGGCAAAGGGCATTTGAGAATGAAGTTTTTATGAGCACTGTGAGAAGTTTCCAGAGTTAGAAACAAAACTGTTTGATATCCAACAGGGCTATAGCCAGTAACCATTGGGATTATTTCTTCTTTAGACAGAAATTATTTGCACTTCTACTGGACAAAATTCTACAAATTCACTTGTGCCTCTACAGAGTGGTAAAATAGACCAGACGAGACAATGTCAAGCCCAGAACTGTACTGAAAGAGCACCTGTGACCTCTTTTTGCCTATTTCAAGTTTCAGATCATTTTTTGGACAGACGATCACAATTCAGATTTAATGCTTAACTGTTATTAGACTATGAATATCATATTTTAACAGGACCAGGACCCAGAGTGTAAAAGTGACATGCTCTGTATCCCACAGCATGCCAGTGTAACTTGGGGCTCAGAAACCCAAATCTCGTGAATTCTATCCTGGCTCCTTTCTAAGTACTCCCATGAGCTCTTTTCCATGTATCCCTGATAGAGAAAGTTTAGAAAGGGCAGTTTCTCTCCTTCATATTACTCTACTTCCATGTGATTATTTGCTTATTCTTCTAGAAGGCAGGTGGCATGGTTGTTAAGGCATAGTTTGTAGAATCAGATCTGAGTTCAAATGAAAGGTGTCCTTGGGCAAAGCTTTAATGCCCGACAAAGAAAGATACTGTAAAATAGGACATAATGATATCTACCTCATACAATTGTAGGTAAGCATTAAATTGAATGAGTTATCTGCCACTTGATGGGTAATACATAAGTGTTAGTTCTCATTTCCTCTCCTGCCCATTTAATTCATGTTTTATTTCACTAATGATGCCATTCAGAACCCATCACCTACAAACGGAGTCTATTCTTGCATGATCTACTGTAACTATTGTAATTTTAAATTATCATCTAAACATCAAAAGGTCTAAAAGTGAAAAGTAAATACAAGAGGACCGGATCGAAAGCCAGTCTGAACAAACTTCTTTGTTAGAAACAAAGGGACAATAAAGTTTTCATTGTTTTACTTTGACCTAATACAGAAAGGAAAACATTTTCTTGATTTAAGCGTTGAAAAACTTTAAGTTGGCATGACCAGAGCCAGTGGGAGGAAGTGATTAGGAGGACTTTTACTGTATATAACTAACACTTGTGCAGGACCAGTACAGTTTACAAATTGCTTGCACATAAATTCTGCCAGATTATCCTGTGGTCATAGGAATTGTGGCCTTGGGCAAGTTTCTCTCATAGCCTCAGTTCATTCTCCTGTAACATAATGGGGAGGGATAATGGTTTCCCATTAGAAAGCCTGGCAAGGAGTACGCTGTCAGTGCACGATAATCATCACCACACTGTCATCATCATTTTATGGATAAGGAAACTGAAACTTAGCACAGCTAAGGGATTGGTTACTGTCACAGAGGGAAATCCAGCCATCAGGTACTAGGCTATGTGACTCCAGGCAATGTCTACAGAATGAAGATAATGATATTTGCTCCACCACCTACCCACCTTTCAAGGCTACTGTAAAAATAAAATAAAAACCACAAATGTCAAAGATATCTAAAAACTATTTTATCAAAGAGGAAAGTGGGGCACAGAGAGGTAAAGTAACTTGAAGAGGACACATAGCTTATAAAATTTCACAGTCAAGATTCAAACTCAGGCAGTCTTTCTACGCAATCCATGCTCTTAGTCACCACAGTATATTGCTTATTCAATATAAAATATTATCATGATGGATATACATTTATATATAATTATATATATACAACTATGATGTTACATATATAAAATACACATTTGGTACATTTACTTTTAGTAGATTTTATCATATCATTTAAATTATTCATTTCCTGGGGCACCTGGGTGGCTCAGTCCGTTAAGCATCTGACTTCAGCTCAGGTCATGATCTCATGGTCTGTGAGTTCGAGCCCCATGTCGGGGTCTATGCTGACAGCTCGGAGCCTGGAGCCTGCTTCGGATTCTGTGTCTCCCTCTCTCTCTGCCCCTCTCCCGCTCATGCTCTGTCTCTCTCTCTCTCAAAAATAAATGAACATTTAAAAAAATTTAATTGTTCATTTCCTTATCCATATCCCCTCCAAGATCTTCAAGGGCACGATATTAGTTTCCTAGGGCCGTTGTCACAAATAATCACAAACTGGTGGCTTAAAACAACAGAAGTGTATTCTCTCACAGTTCTGGTGGCTGGGAACATGAAATCAAGGTGTCAACAGGGCCACGCTTCCTCTTAAAGCCCTAGGGAAGCATTTGCCTCTTCCTGGCTTCTGGTGGTGGCTGGCAGTCCTGGGCTTTCCTTGGCTTCTAGCGCCACCACTCCAATCTCTGCCTCCATCTATCTCTCTGTGACCTTCTTCCTTCTGTGTGTCCCTCTCAAAAATCTCCCTCTCCTTACAAGGACACTTTTTAAGACCAATCGTCGTCCAGTATGACCTCATCTTCACTAACAATATCTGTAAAGATCCTAATTCCAAGTAAGGTCACATTCTGAGGTTCCAAGTGGACACGAATTTGGGGGGAACCATAGTCAACACAGTAAAGGCACCAATCGCATCTAATTTGTTAAAGCCTCCCAGGCCCCTGGCTCAGGGTAAGGTACCTACAGATTCAGCTAAATACAGCTTAGTGGTTGGCCATGCAGGTGCTGTGATGAGATTGCCTGGGATCAAATCTTAGTTCTGCCTTTACTAGCAGTGAGCTTTTGGGCAAAGGTTCCAAATTCTCCATGCACTGAAATCTTAATGTGGAAATTGTACCTGTTTTACGAAGTTCTAATGAGATTTAAATTAGTCAGTTTACGTCAGGTGCTTAAAACAATCCTTAGCCCATAATAAGTGTTCAACAAATACTATTAGCATCATTTTGGGACAACACAATTAATGACTGTTAAATAAAATAATGAAAGCAAGAAGTGTCAGAAAGCACTGAAAACAGCTTACATTCAAGCTGTTAATATTAGGAAATATTTTCACATCAGCCCTTTTTCTGTGCAGTCTTCTCAGAGCATCAGTGAACATTCCATTTAAAAGAGAAGGGCTGCGGAAGCAAAGGTAAAAAGGAAAAGCTTGCCTTTCCTTCTCCCTCGGGGGAAAAATTTTCAAAAGAACCGTGGAGAAGTAGTGTTATTTCTAAGAGACCATGTTAGGAAAATGGAATTGCTTTTCTGAAAGAAAGTAGAAGATTAATACCTGGAGGGTCTCAAATGTAATTATGGGATTGATCTCAGGAAAGCCTCGGATGGATCTAATTTCTTTTCTTTTTTGCTCACGAGTATCATTAAAATGGGCTCATGCGTAAGGGCCTGCAGACTGCAAATATCTGAACATCACACATCAAAACAGGCAAAAAGGTCCTGTGAATGGATCCTGGGAGGCATCGAGGTAACATTCAACATGTGCTCTCATTAGTCCCCTCTTTCAGAAATTTTCTTCATGGCTCTGGGCACTGACTGAGCAAGCCGTTAATGAAGTGGCAAGGCAACACTCGGGGTGCAAATCAACCCAGAAGTACTCCATGCAGTCTGTGGGTTGACGGAGGGGGCAAGAGGACCCCAAACCCCAGAGTAAAAATGAATTGAGGCTGATTTTATGTTTCTCCCCAGGCCTCGTGAGGAGACGACTTTTTTTTGATTCCCGCTGTTTTACCTGCTCAGCTCCTTTCCCTTCCAAGCTGTTCAGAATCCTGTAACAACACTGCCCTTTCCCTGGTGGCTGGACAAACACACAACCCACTGTTTGGCTGAAAGCCCCTGAATGCCTCCAAACACAATAAAAGCTTTGAGACTTATGACTGGGGACTCTGGATTTTTAAGAAACAGTCTTAACAACAACTCATATTAGAGGTACTTCAGGGCAGTTGAGGGGGAGCAAGCTGGAGATGTGTTTGAGACCTTTGGGGCATCTCCGATTCTATGGTTATGTTTTTATGAAATCATTCAGTCAAAAATCTTAGCATTCCACATCCTCCTTCACAGAGAAACTACACCAGCTGCAGATAGTTTAAAATGGGTGGTTCTTATTCCGGAATGGGAATGAGAAAAGAGGCTGGAAAGAAAAGCGGGGATGAAAAGATAAATTCACACACTTGCTTTAAGGATCTTGGGATTTCTCCTGTAAGTAATGATATACCATTACAAGCTTTCAAGCAGGGGAGAGACAGAATTGATTCTGCATTTCAGAACGTAATTCCAGCTACGGAGCATAGAGGAGATAGGAGGGGGATGAAAGAGGGGTGATCTCTAAAGTTTGGAAATTAAATATTCCTGTTGAAACCTGCCAAGATCCGTGTACTGCTGAACATAACTTAAGCAAAGGAGAACTTCTGGTCTGAACAAAGACAGAAGCAAAATGGACCCTAGAAATGTGGATGAAAATTTTTACCAGTTAAAAGTCATCAAAAATTCACCATATTACCAGCCTAAAATTTCAGTAACGTTCCATTTCTGGTTACAATCAAGAGTTAAGTTGGCACACCTGGGGGACGCAGTCAAGCGTCTGACACTTGATTTCGGCTCAGGTCATGATCTCATGGTTGGTGAGATTGAGCCCCACATCAGGCTCTGCGCTGACAGCATGGAACCTGCTTGGGATTCTCTCTCTCTCTCTCTCTCTCTCTCTGCCCCTGCCCCGTGCACGCTCCCATGCTTGCTCACTCTCTCTTTCTCTCCCTCTCTCTCAAACATTTAAAAAGCTAAGCAAAATGGTAAGGTATTATCACTCTGGTTAAAAACACAGGGTTTAGCACCAGATAGGCCTGGGTTCAAGTCTCAAACGTGTCACTTTCTGTTCCTGTTTCTTTGATGTGTTGGTTAACCTCTTAAATTCTCTGTTTCCCCACCTATAATGGCAATAATGACAGCAGCATCTGATTGGCAATGCCCTTGTGAGATTCATGCATGTAAATTGTTAGAACCTACGCTACAGGGTTTGTTTCCCAAACTTGGTGGTTTCTTCACTTGTGGAGGGCCCTCACTAGTAAAGTGAGCCCTCCTGGCCCCTCTCTGCCCCTCCCGGGACGGGAAAAGCAACTGGATCTGATTGTGGAGTTTGAAGGTATTTTCCTGCTCCCACCTCCCCTTTCCTTTCTCTTGGGGGATGGCCAATCCTTCAAAATTGCATGTTGTGCTCTGGTCTTGCTTTCAACATAATGGAAATGTTGTCCATGGAGGAAATGTTTTCAACATTTCCCTTCAGGGAAAGCCCACGGTTCTCCGGCACGATCTATGACTCAACAGATAAGTCTGACTAATTCTAGAGCACAGACTTTTAGAGCCTGCTCGCCCACAGATATAAATCACATTTTCCAATATTGGCACTATTTACAATAAAAGCGACACACGTATCCTACACAGAATGTGTCTCTGCTTAATGTTTTCTCAGGAAAATGCCTCTTGCCTTTTAATGTCCAAACTTCACCTAAGTACTTTCCAGGGGAATGAGGGTTGTATTACAAAATTACATTTATGCCTTAAAAAATCAATGTGACCTTTTTAACAAAAGAATGTACGGGAAACATCTCAAGCTTCACTCCTAATACAATTGGCATTTAGAATAGATCAAGTTTAGATGGACCAGAAGCACGCGTAGGTATTCTGAAGAGCTCTGGAGTGTCAACGGAGGGGATGTGTGGCTGGAGCACTGCTGGCACTCACGAAGACATGGCTGGAGACAAAGCAGCTGCTTATTCACGACCACATTCATTATTTGGTGTCAACAAAGCAACGTTTTAAGTATTTTGCCTTATGATAGGACAGTTTGTCCTTTATACATGGGGATTTGGATGTGTTTGGGTTGCTTGCGGGTTTGGGGTTGATTTGTAATGCATAGTCATTTTTCCCATTTAAAATAACTGGAAAAGGGTTCCTTTAACATTTTGTGCAGAACATCTGATTTCATGAACAGAAAATCTATGTTAAGCAAGAGAGGTCGGCATTTTCATCCCCCCATCTGCCTCACCTCTCTTTCTGGTTTTTCAACTGGCTCACAATTCAATGGAGAGCAGACGGCTATTTGTTGGCCTCCACTAATAAAGAGAATACGGCAAAAGTGACAGGATGTCACTCTCAAGATCAGGCCACAAAAGACTGCGACTTCTGTCTTGCTCTTTCTGGGTCTTATCATTTGCTTGCTCTGAAGAAGCCAGCTGCCCTGTTTTGAAATGCACGATGGAGAGGTACACGGGGCAAGGAGCTGAGGGAGTACTCCGGCCGGCAACCAGCAAGGAACTGAGGTCCTCAGGCCTATGAGGCCTGTGAAGAATGGAATCCTGCCAACAACCACATAGATGAGCTTGGAAACAAATCCTCCACCAGTTGAGCCTTGAGTTGATTGCAGTCCTGGCCAACACTTTGATTTCATCCTTGTAAGAGACTCTGAGCCAGGGGACCCAGCTAAGCCATGCACAGGCTCCCGACCCACAGAAACGGCAGGAATAAATGTTTGTTGTATTAAGCTGCTGAGTTTGAAGGCAATTTCTTCTGCAGCAATAGATAACTAATACAATCAGTAAACATATGCTGATGAAGGAGTAAACGCATGGCTTAATTAGTCCCCTCAAAGCTCAGCTGATTTGGATCCTTAGGTACTTACTTCCAGGAAACAGACCAAAACTTTCTGAATATGCTTGTGTTTATAGGAAAACTACATAGGGTGTGTGCCCAAAACTTGGTTGGATCCCATCAATTTAAATCTAGCATAAATTTAAAGAACTGCTGTCTGGAAAGGAGTTTTGAGGTCATTAGCCGAACACCTTCACTTTATAGAAATGAAAACTGAGATGCAGAGAGCTAAGTGACTTGCCCGGGGGCCACAGGATCCATGCGAGTGTCACGATAGAACCCAGGGCTTCTGATTCCCACCACAGAACCCTCCCACAGCATTCTGTGATAATGTTTAGAGGACAGGGATATCAGAAGGGCTGGAGGAACCCAGAATGTAGAAAGTCAGGCTCAAGAAGGGCTTAGGAGAGTGGGCAGAATTAGGGAAGGCATTCCACATGTGGGGTACATGACAAACAGTGATGGGACTGCACCTCACAGGAGGGGTATGAAGAATCAAGATCTCCGTAGTTTGGTCAAGCATCTTGAAGCTCATATGAAAGGTAAGGACAGGGGGGCGCCTGGGTGGCTCAGTCGGTTAAGCGGCCGACTTCGGCTCAGGTCGTGATCTTACGGTCCAAGAGTTCGAGCCCCGCGTCGGGCTCTGTGCTGACAGCTCAGAGCCTGGAGCCTGTTTCAGATTCTGTGTCTCCCTCTCTCTGACCCTCCCCCATTCATGCTTTGTCTCTCTCTGTCTCAAAAATAATAAACGTTAAAAAAAATTAAAAAAAAAAAAAAGAAAGGTAAGGACAGGGAGGCCTTGGAAAGAAAGGGTGCCCACAAAGAGAAGTCAGCAGAGAAAGGAGGACCAATCTTGGTGGAGAGGCAAACCGAGGAACATTTGCATCAGACTATGGCAAGCAGCCAGAGCGAATGTGGAAATAAGAAAAATGGGTGGGCAGGAACAGACGGTGGGCATCAGAATTTGGGAAACTTGCTAGTTTCATAGTCTTGAAGCAGAAAGAGGAAGTGTTTACACCCAAAGATACAGAACTCATATCTGTGCACAGAATGTGCCAAAACCCTTACCTGAATCTTGTGGTGTTTGTATCATCCGTTGTATGCCCATCTGAGCTGCCAGATATGGTTGTGTCATGTTCAATGTCCACAGCTGTACATCACAGCCCTGTGATAGGCCAATAAAGCTTTGGGAGCTGACATTAAATTTAGCCCGCAAGATGCCAACTTTAAAGAACATTCTTGAAAAATTATTGATTTCTTTAAATGACTGACTCTCCAGACCTAGACTGAAGAATCCCAAATGTGATAGCCTGTCATAATGTGGTTTGGTGGATTCTGTGCTAATTCCTTGACTCTTGACACAGACTCCTGTCGCAGACACTGGGGCGTCAGAGAGGAGCCAAAAGGACAGTGAACCGGAGTCACAAGTCTGGTTTCTCGGCCGGCATGACTGAACCTCCCTGCACTTCATTTTCTTCAACTGCCCAATGGAGATAACAAAAGCTGTCTGTCCTGTCACAAAGCTCTGTGTGGGTTGGAGTTTGAAAAGCATAAAAGAGTCGTACAAATACACGGTTATGTATAAAATAAAAAGAGGTTCCACTAAATTTTCCACTGTTGCCATGAAAAGGCCTTTTTTTCCTCTCTAATGACTTCCTTCACTAAGAGCAATGAGGTTCAAAGGCTAAATTATATAAAATTACACGACATTGTCACAGTGCATGCAATAAATAATAGGACTGAAGATGATTCACAAAGATAATCAGATCAAGGCCCTGCAAAGCAGAGCATTTAATTCCTATGATCCTAGCCAGTAAGGAGAGGGAGGGATCAGTCTTCAAGGTTTCAATCATGGCAGAAATACCAGAATCCAAATGATGAAAGCAGAAGTTAGGTGTGGGATGAACATGGAGACTTCTCTGACATATTAATTAAGGGAACATTAGATGTTATAACAAATAGGCCCCCGAATCTCAGAGGCTTAACACAATAAAAGTTTATCGATACTCATGCAAAGTCCAAATGGGCATTTCTGATGGACAGGCAGCTCTCCTGTCTGTCAAGCCGTGATTTGGGACCCAGCCTCTCTTGATGGCTCCGGCATCACCATGGGCTCAAGGGCCCATACTGAATCCTCTGTATCTGTCTGTTGTGCGAAAAAAGAGAAGAAGGAACACCTGCTTTCAACTACTCATCCCTGGAGATGACGCACATCACTGTCATTTACGTTTCTGCGGTGAGAACCTGTCACGTGGTCCCACTAGATACAAGAAAGATACGAAACATAGTTCCTGGTTTGCCAGCAATGACTCCACATCATGGTAAAGGAGCTCAAATCTCTGGGGAACAGGTAGCCATCTCTTCCTCACTACGGAACAGAGAGAGCACAGATTTCTAACATTTCGCATCCTTTCCTTTTGCCAGCATTTGTATACAATACACACGGCAAAGGTTTCTCTAGCTAGAAATGTTACCAATAGAACAGCGTTTCTTGGAAGGCCACTGCCATTTATCCTTAAATCATATGCAAATAGTGCTGCATGGTTCTAAATCAGAGATCCGAAGCTTATGGGGGAGCATCATAAAACAGGGCTTTGAAGCCAAGCAGGCTGGATTCTAATCTCTGCTCCAGCCCAAACACTGGTGGACGTTGCACAATTTACTTAACCCTCCTAAACCTCAGTGTCTTCGGCAGTGGCATAAGCTCCATAATAAGAGCCTGAGAGGATTTTGTCAAGACGTATAGCGAGTGTACGGCAAGTTCTTGGCCCATAAAAGGCACTTGCAAAATAATGCCCTCACGGCATCTACAGAGGTTGAGCACACACTCACTCACATGCCCTATGGCCCAGCAATTCCACTGCCAGATATATGCCCAATGCATAGCCATATTTACCCAAAGTTAAATACCAGGATGATCAAAGAAGTACTATTCACAATAGCTAAAGTACAAAAAGGTTACACATGAACAGACAGATACATTATAGTGTATCTTACAGGTAATACTGCATGAACAAACTACAGCTACGTGCAACAGTATGAATGAATGTCACACATATTGAGCAACAGATACAAGAGAATACCTACTGTGAGATTCCATTCGTATAAAGTTCCAAGCAGACAAATTTATCCTGTTAGGAGTTAGAATGACGGCTATCCTGGAGGAAGCTACTGAATGGGAAGAGATGTGAGAATGGCTCGTGGGAGGCAGGTGACGTTCTCTTTTGGAAGGAGGGAGGTGCTGGTTACAGAGCACATTCAGTTTGTGAAAATTCATTAAGCTGTACACTTACAACAATAAAAAAAAGTTTTCAAAAATAGCCTCCTTCCCCTGAGAGACTTCCAACATGCTTAAATATTCCTTGTGAATGCCACCAGCCTTTGGAAGGGGAGAAACAGTTAAAAGGAACAGGAGGGGAGAAACGTGAAAGTAAGCCATACAGAGAGAGGAGAGATGGTGCGGATGCAGAGTAAGGCTGGAGGGTACCAAGAGCCAGAGAGATCTACCACTTTTCTTAAAAATGCCATTTTGTGTTATACACCCCAAATTCCCGACAATAACAAAAGGGTGCAGGACATTTCCCCACAGTGTCACTGGCCTTATTTGGGCTAAGTTTTAGTGCTGCTAAAAATACAAGTCTTCCCTATGGGCAATCAACTACATGTCTTCCAGATTATAATGTGTCTTTCTATTCCATATGCTACCCTGTCATTTCTGTCATTGTGATTCTTCTTTCCTGTGTTATCTTGGGGAAACTATGGTTACATGTACGTGTGTGTATGGGGAAGGAGTGGATCCTTATCAATCCCAATCCTTACAACCTGTATCACCAATGGAGGCTTCCAACATTGTGACCATGCAAAAATCTTTCTCTGCTAATATCACCCCAGACAGCCTAGCTTCTACAGGGGCAACCACATAATGACTCAAGCCTGTGCTCACTGTACATCGATATATTTAACGACGCACCCATCTATAACCATAAATACATATTGTGTGTAGTTATCACATAATAACGAAGAGTCACTAAGTTGACTACACTAGAAGTCACTGATCAACACATGTGGTTTTGTTTTGTGGGTATTTTATAAATGTTAGCACCAAGAGGAACCTTGAGAAATTACGTTTTCCGTGAATCTAGGATAGTTGTAGCAGAACCAAGACAAAAATCCAGATCCTCTTTTCCCTATCTAGCATCCTTTTTACTGCCCAATATTTTTAAAGGGCTTCTGTTTATCTCCACATGTATTGGTCATAAAATGAACATGACTCCAGCATTCTCCATGTCCAATTTCAGTCATAAGCCCCAAGGTTTGAGATCTACATAAATATCTTGGCTCTTGCCTAAAACACACTATTCTCAATACATTGATTGAGATAATGTTGTCAGGAAGTTTCTGAAGGAAGCTATAGCAGTTAATTTTTTACTTCCTCAATCATTGAGTTTTCCTTTTCATGTCATTTGAAACACTTTAAAACTTAAAGATACAAAATAGTAAAAGGAACTCCCATATAACTTTACCCAGACTGATCAATTTTTGACATTTACTACAGTTTGCTTTATAATTCTGACTTCCTCCCACCTTCCCCCTCCTCCTCCATCTTTTTCCTCCTTCCCGCCCCCCCCCACATTATGATTAGTAGCATTATTATTATTATCTATCCTGTCAGAGAGAGTATCATTATCAGTATTTTCCTCTTTGGAGGTTAGATAAACCACACCACATTATTGCATCACACCTTAATGTGTACTTCCTAAGGGCAAGGATGTTTTCTTATACAACCACAATATAATTATCAAATTCAAGACAATACTATTATCTATTTCACAGTCCACATTCCAATTTTTCAATTGTTCCAGCGATGTCTTTTAAAGCATTTCCCCCACACAGTCCAAGATCCAATCCAGGATGATTTACTATTACATTAGATTTTCACGCTTGTTTGCTATCCTCCAATCTGGAACAGTTCTTTGGTCTTTTTGTTTTTCTTTCACAATATTGACATTTTTGGAAAATGCAGGTCTTTTCTGGTAATAGCATGTTCTTTAATTTACATTGTACCTGTTAGTTTTTGCTATGTGGTAAACCACCCCCAAACTTAGCAGCTTAAACCAAAAATTTATTACAACATAAATTTATCATTTCTCACAACTTGGTGGGTCACCTAAATGTTTCTTTTGGTTTGGGCCCTCCTGACTGGGACCAAATGCTCTAGGATGTGCTCTCTCACATGTCTAGCAGTTGGATATGAGCCAGGGGGCTAAGGGCAACTTAGCCATGTATCTTTCATCATTTGCATTAGTGAGCTAACCTGGGCTCACACACACACACGGTGGTGGTGGTCATAGTCTTGGAGCTCAGCAGAGGAGCAAGCCCCAGCGCATAAACGTTTTGCAAGCCTTTGCTTGCATCGTGTTTGTTCACGTCCCGTTGGCCAAAGGAAGTCACAAGGCTCGGAGTCAGTGTGGGAGAACACTCGCATGGATCATGGGTAGAAAAAGCAGCATAATTTGTGACCATTTTTATAATCTACCACAGCAGCTAAACACAAGGGATGACATTTGTTTAAGGAAGAAAGAATACGCTATTGATGGAAGAAATCGGGAGAAAAGACAAAAGCCTCCAAAACAGTGAGGTATGAACACTTAAATTTATAACCTTGAAAGAATATGAAATCCAAGATGCCACACTACTGTGGGAAAAGGGCTTGTAACACAAGGGGCCTCATAAAGGGTCTGTTACCCTGCTTTTTTTGTTGGTCCAGGGGACAAATTTAAAAGCCTATAAAGGAATTGTAATGGTCACTCTCTGAAGCCACAATGCAGTGAACACAAATGCTAAATGATGGAGAATTCTGTGTAGAGGAATAGGTCCCTATTGTAAGATAAATGAGAGAGGTGACGAAGAGTCACTGAGGATCTTTCTACCTCTTGGGGCAGGGACAGGGAGGACCGAGACCGTGAGAAAGATGGGGGCCTACGCCCACTTTATAAGCAGCAGCACCAGCTCCTCCATTATTGCTGAGTGCTGCCAGGCAGCAGTGGAGGCCCTGGAACACCAAATTCACTA
The DNA here is from genome assembly GCF_014898765.1 of Herpailurus yagouaroundi. NCBI lineage: Eukaryota > Metazoa > Chordata > Mammalia > Carnivora > Felidae > Herpailurus > Herpailurus yagouaroundi. Next base: position 878,273 of record NW_024420490.1, read on the forward strand.
TCTTTTCCTCCCAAGAAAATATGGAAACCTAGACTTAAATGTGAAATTGCAGACTCTCTAAATGTTGGTTTAAGTATATTTAAGAGCACATGCACATGCTAAATTAGGCTCAAGAACATGAGTTTGAAAACTCAACTTTTGTTTATTTGTTTCTTTATTTATTTATTTACTTAGAGAGAGAGAGAGAGAGAGAGAGAGAGAGCATGAGTGGGGGAGGGAGAGGGGGAGAAGAAGAGAGAGAGAATCCCAAGCAGGCTCCTGGCCGTCAGTGCAGAGCCTGACATGGGGCTCAACCTCACACACCATGAGATCACGACCTGAGCCAAAATCAAGAGTCAGACGCTTAACCGACTGAGCTACCCAGGCGCCCTATATCTCAGCTTTTCTAACCTATAATCAAAAAAAAAAAAAAATCAAACTTCAAGAACAGAAAGATTTTAAATTTTGGATAAATGAAATTCTTATCCAATCCCCTTAGGCACAGTATCTCTCTTAACCTGTGACTATGTAAAATGTAACTTTATTCATGCTCAATAACTACAAGACTTAAGATCACATATATAGCATGGATACACCTTTATGCTCAATAACTATCATCTTCAGCATGAAATATCATATACAGCATAGATGATTGAACATTGTAATACTGGCATATGCAGACATTCGAGAGGTAATGGAAAACTGACAAAGAATAAAACCATGGCACAATTTCTGAAATCAAAGGCCTGAATTTATTTCTTACTTAAGTAAGAGAGTTTCACTGGTCAGGCAGCTTTGCTCCCTGAGCAAAACAAGAAGCTGATTTAGGGGATGGGTCTATTTTGAGGTTACATTGTCAGAGAGGAGAGTAGTCAGTCTTAGAAACAAGTTCAAAGTCAGCAGCTTCCCATTACATGAAGGTAAAAGTGTGAGACTGACACCGATTGGCTGGCTTTCAGAAAGATAAGATAAGGCAGATAGGACAGCTTTATTTCTGGTTCTGGGGTTGGACTGTTACCATGGCTAGAGAAGGGGCTATCTTTCCCTAAGAGTATGAGGGCTCTTTGTGAATTATTGGAATTAATTGTATAGAACTAACGTGGGGCACTGCAAAGGTTACATTGGCGGCATGGCCTCACACGGCCACAGATGCTATTTCACAATGGGCTATGAGCTTATTACCACAAGGGGCATGGCTCCTCTGTGAGGTCAAGGCTGCCCAAGTAGAAAGTCAGGGCCACTTCTCATGGCAACCTAAGAAGAGCTCTGTCAATGTACACAGGGGGGGATCTTGCTTCTCTGAAAAGTGATGTTCCTACCTTCATGAACTACAAAACCATTAAGTGCAAAAAATGGTATTTCGTTGAAAGCATAGTCTCTCTGATTGCCCCAATACCAAGATAAAAGGGGAGAATAAGAGAAAGCATGGGATGCTGAAGAGGAACAGAAGGGGAAAGAAAAAAAAGAAACCAAAGTAAAGGTAGTCTTGTGTCTTATTACAACTACATTTGGAATCAGAGAACAGATTAAAATTCAAGCAGCTGAATAGTGCTCATTTTTTATATACTTCTATGAAAGACTTTAACTCCCATGATGACTTTTTCCCCTTATTAATAGTATATCCCTAGCTTCAAATAAATTGGGTTATCCCTTTATAAATATGAAGCCTACATTAGATCTTAAATGAGACTCCCCTGTCCTGGCTTCTCATGTAAAGAGGGTGGCAGGGAGCCTTAGAGAATTGGAAGGTCTCCAAAAAGGGCCATAGGGGGTAGGTAAGACAAGAAGAACCTTGCTGGGTGTTCAGTGCCAAATGACAATGCCATGTATTTCAGTCAGTCTTACATCTGTCTGACCCTTGCAGTGGGAAATCTGTCCCTCCTTTCCACAAAACTTATGGGGTGCCAGGAATGCCTTTAAAGCTATGTAACAAGAAAATGTCTTGTTTCCCATAACTGCTCATTCATCCATCCATTCCACAGACATTGATCAGTTTTCAAGCCATAGGCTTCAGAGTAAAATAAAATTCATCCCTGTGCTCCAAGCACCACAATCTTAAAATGAAAGAAAGACACAGATACATTTATACACCAGGTGAGATAGGATCAGCACCTGAAGGAGGGAGGTATTTGAATAAGTAACACTCCTCCTGTGGGTATTGGGAATTCACTGAGGTGACATGTGAACTGGATCTAGAAGGAAGGGAAAAGGTTTCAAGGGATTTATTAGACATTCATTCTGGGTAAACCATGGGATAAAGGTTCATGGTGGGAAATGGAAATTTAAAAGTTAGTCTGGCCATGGATCTGTCAATAAATTCTTAGTTATGGCACCAAAAGCACAAACAACAAAAGTAAGAATAGGTTCATTGGACTTCATCAAAATTAAAACTTTTATGCATGAAAGGGCACTATCATTAAAGTAAAAAGACAACTTGCAGAATGGGGGAAAATACTTGCAAATCATACATTAAAACCTTGGTTTGTGAGCATAATTTGTTCCGGAAACATGCTTCTAATTCAAAGCACTTGTATATCAAAGCAAATTTCCCCATATGAAATCATGGAAACTCAGATGATTCGTTCCACGACCCCAAAATATTCATATAAAAATGATCACAACACTGTCATATAATACAAAATAATACATAAAATACAAAATAGAAAGAAAAATAAACAAATTAACCTTCACTTACCTTTGAAAACCCTCGTGGCTGGTGTGAGGGAGACAAGAGAGAAGAGGGTTACTGTGTAGGATGACTTTCACTCTCACTAACGGAATCACTGCTATCTATTGGCTCAATGGAATCTTTTTCTTTTTGTGCAACTTTAACAAAGAACTTATCCAATGACGCTTGCTTTTGCCTCCTTTTGAGGATTTCTCAGAAATGTGACAATGCATTGTCGTGAAAGAGATTCCTCGCTTGCACTGCTGCGGCCTTATTCGGGTGGTGCTTTTCTACACAATTTCGCGCCGCTTCCCACATTTCACACATCTCCCTAATCTCGCTTGAAGTGAGGGATTCCTCCGCCTTTTTCCCCTCCTCCTCTGCAGACGAGATCTCCTCTGTAACCTCTTGCTGTAGCTCTCGATGCAGATCCGTCAGTTCGTCAGTGGTCAGCTCCTGGCCATGTTCCTCCACCAGCTCCTGAATGTTGTCCTTGTTCACCTCCAGGCCCCTGGCCTTCCCCAAGGACACACTTTTAGTGACAACTGGCAGCTCCTGTTCACGAGCAAGCCCCTCTACGTCATGCCAAAGAACACATTCAGGCCAGTTTTCTCTGAACAGAATTGAGGGTTCTCTTGGTGACCCATCCCTGGCTTTATCCATGATCTGAGGCAGTTCACGATGTTGAAATGATCTTTCCAAAACTCTTGGAGGGGAAGGTTTGTTCCTTGAGGCGTTCCTTTGGTCGCCTCAAAGCATTGCTGAAATAGTGCTTTGGGGTAAAGCTTTTTAAAGTTCAAAATGACCTGCTGATCTGTGTGCTGAAGGACTGGAATGGTGTTGGGAGGAAGGAACTTGACCTTAAAAACTCAAATTCCTCCAGGAAGTGGTCCTCAAAGCCTGGATGATAAACAGGAGCATTATCCATAAGCAGCAAGGCTTTGAGTGGCAGACTTTTTCCTAAAAGGGATTTTGTCACTGCAGGACTGAAGGCCTCGTTGATCCACTTAAGGAACAAGATACGAGTCACCCAAGCCTTGCTGTTGGACCTCCACATAACGTTTAACTGGCTCTTCTGCACCTTGCATTTCTTGAAGGCCCGTGGATTCTCAGAATGATAGACAAGCGGGGGCTTCACTTTAAAATTCCCGCTTACATTAGCACAAAACAGGAAGGTGAGATGGTCTTTCATGGGCTTGTGACGGGGCACTGCTTTCTCTTCTTCTGTAATGTAGGTCCTCTTTGGCATCTTTTTCCAAAAAAGCCCCGTCTCGTTGCAGTTAAACACTTGCTCCAGCAGGTACCACTCAGAAACCAAGAACCTCTGGAACCTGGGAGTGAACACCTCTGCTGCCTTAGTGTCTAAACTCGGAACCTTTCCATGCCTCACAACACTATGGATGATACTTCCCTCTTAAAGTTATCAAACCACCCCCTACTTGCCTTGAAGCCTTCTTTGTTTTCTCTTGACATACCTGGCAGTTTACTTATGAGGTCGGCATACAAGGCCTTTGCCTTCTCACACATAAAGTTCTCAGTCACAGCATCACCTGCTAGTTGCTTGTCATTTATCCAAACCAGAAGCAACTTTCTACATCTTCTAGAACATGTGGCCATTGCTTTGATATTCTCATGACTCCTTTTGCTGCATCTAGTCCACTTTTTTCGTCTTTCTTCTTTAATGTTGTACAAATGGTTGATGTAGACTTCTTATGAAATCTTGCAATTTTGGCCACTTGCATACCTTATTTGTACTTCTCGATGAATTCCTTCTTAACTTTCATTGTAATCGTCTTCTTCTTACCACCTTTCTTTTCAACCTTTTTCTGTATGGGGGCCATTGTATATGCCTGCACAGATGTTGACTCCAGCACATTAATAAACTCTTGTCACAGGCTGTATTTAATGTAACTGGCAATAAGGCAGCAGAGGAAAGGGTCTGTATCTGCAGGCAGCCTGACCTAGAATGAAGCAGAGCATTCCTAAGCTTACTCTTGTCTGGAAAAGCAAAGGACTGGCCATGGGTGCTTTGAAGGGACAGAAAATACACCAGTGCCAGTTGTGGGCACCTTCCAATGTTCTGAAAAATCACTGATTTCTGCCAAACACCGTGGCCTAACACCGTGGCCTGACCTGACACCAAGAGTGGGAGAGGATCTTCCACAATCCCGCAGTGAGACAGAGAGAGAAGAACCACTGGCTCAGTTGTGATCATGTGACATTCGGCATCATATACTACTCGGATTGCAAGACATCACTCATTTATCAAGTTACAATTTATTTGAAATGTTTGCTCATTCTGCATAACACTCACACAAGTTACTCACAATCCAAGGTTTTACTGTACCTAAAAACAGTCTTATGTCCAGAATGTAATTAGAACTCTTAGAACATAATGCAAAAAGAGGATCCTAAGGACAAATGAGCAAAAGGCTTGAATAGACATTTCCTCACAAAAGATACACAAATGGCCCATAAGCACATGAAAAGGTGCTTAATATCAATGGTCATTAAGGAATTGCAAGTCAAACCCACAAGGAGATACCACTTCACATGCACTATGACGGCTATAATCAAAAAACAGAAAATAACAAGTGTTGGCAAGGATGTGGAGATATCGGAACCCTCATATGTTGCTGGTGGGAATGTAAAATGGTGTAGCCCCTATGTAAAACAGTGTGGTAACTCCTCAGAAAGTTACAAATAGAGTTACCATATGACCCAGCAATTCCAATCCTAGGTATCTACCCAAAAGAATTGAAAGCAGGTATTCAAATAAAAACTTGTGCGCCAATATTTATAGCAGCACTATTCATGATCACCAAAAGCTAGAAACAACTGAAAGGTTCATTCACTGATAAATGGATAAACCATATGTAGTACATTATACAATGGAATATTATTAAATAGCCACAAAATATATACCCTTACAGAGGTAATCTTAGGAAGTTTTTAAGAGTAACATAGCAGTTCAGTATTTGAGAAAGAGTCTGGGTAATTGTAAGTAAATTACTGAAGGAGGAATGGTGACAGGGAGGTCAGATGCAAATGATTCAAGAGATGATGAGGGTTTGAATTAAGGCATGGCAGAAGAGGTGGAGAAAAGAGGCTGGCATGAGATAAGCTTTTTTTTAAGGTTTATTTTTTGAGAGAGGGAAAGTTGGGGAGAGAGGGAGAGAGGGAGGGAGGGAGAGGGAGAGAACGTGAGCAGGGGAGGGGCAGAGAGAGAAGAAGAGAGAGAATCCCAAGCAGACTGCCCCATCAGCACAGAGTCCAACGTGGGGCTTGATCCCATGAACTGTGAGATCATGACCTTAGCCAAAACCAAGAGTTGGATGCTCAACCAACTGAGCATCCAGGTGCCCCAAGATAAACTTTTGAAACAGAATGGGCAGAAGTTCACGATTGGCTATAATGGTGAGAGATTATAAGGAGTTGGGGACACAGTGCTGGTAGAAGGAGATGGTAGTGTTACGAACACTTAGTGATATATCATGCACACAGGTGTGAGGGGAGTCCTAATCCTTAAGCATCTGCACAATGGGAGAAGGTGTGCAGACAATGGATTAGAAGCATGATTGTGAGATCTGGGCAAAGACTGAGCATATATATATATATATATATATATATATATATATATATATAAAATTTTTCTTTCTTTCTTTCTCTCTCTCTCTCTCTCTTTCTTGCTTTCTTAGACTGAGCTTTTAGAAGGCTAAGAAACAATTGCCTCTTTTGGCCAATCCCAAGGAAAGGGGGTCCATTCTGGGCCTATGCATTTCATCACTTTCCAGGTCAGTGATCATAAGTTTTTTCGAATGAACAGCAACAGTCTCAGAAGCTCTAAGAGTGAACCCTAACTGTGGCTACAGCTGGAAGAATAGTGCCAAAAAGACAATAATTTCTGGACATATAGAAAAAGTGAAGCAGGCTGGGGAGAATGAGCAAGGCGTCACTTGGGGTCATTCAGTTGGGGTCATTCAAGAGATGCAGAGTGCCTGAAACAGGGCTAGAAAGTTGGCAGGAGGTGCGGAAAGAAAACAACTGGTCATAAGTGGGTTTTCTGAGGTCAAACAGATGGGATTTAGTGAACGGATGTAGAGTGGTGAGAAAGATCATGAAAGGCCGGGCCAAACAAGTGGAAGGTGGAAGGCAGATTGTGGATACATGGGGAACAGACATGAAAGAGGTCTCAAGCAGGCACAATCCTTGCTGGAGAAGATGAGCATATACTGATGTAGAGAGTTAGCTTTCTATAAAGAGAGTGAACAAGTGTAGATGTGATGGTTAAACCTCGGTGGGGACGATTAAAGAGAGCAAGATGGGGGAACCCTAGCCATGACGTGGGGAAAGGACCATTCTGGCTAGAAGTGTCTCAGTGTGTAGAGGACGGTGGGTTGACCACACATGTCTACCGGAGAGAATCAAGGATGCCCTCCTGGCCCAAGCATTAGTCTGCATTTCTATCACTAAAGTATTGGAGTCATGCTTTCTTCCAGTGCCAGCAATGTTCTATGGTCAAAGGCCCCATTAGGACAGTGGCACTCAGGCTTTTCTTGTTTTCTTTACAGGAGCATTTGCAGAGTGCATGACTACTATGGGACAGCATGTCAGCCAACAAAAGCGAACCAGCAGCTCCACCGGCCACCCCATTTCTTCGGTGAAAAATGCCAGTTAAGTCCTCTGGCTGAGCCAGGAGAAAACAATGATTCAACGCAAGGCCCTTCACTTCAGAAAACATCGATACCAGACTCAATAAACCCTTATAAGATCAAACATTTTTGTGGTTCACAAGCACTGAAAGAGCAGTCCATCTGTCTCCACACACCAGGCCTGGCTCCTTTCAATTCATTGTTCAAACTGTAGCCAGAAGATGTGAACTCCGTTTTGTTATTTTTGGTGTTATTGCAGTGTCTAGCATTGTGTTTAGTAATAATTAGAGGTAAATAAATGTTTAAGTATTGAAAAAAATCAAGCTCCTCAGGACAAAGTCCAAATTGAATGTGGTTTGCAGGGCAGTGAATAATCTAGAACTGGCCTACCTTCCTGGAATCTGTTGAGACCACTCTCTTGTATTTCAGAGAGTGGTCTAAACCAAGCTTGCAAAGGCAGACTGGCATTAGACTGCTTGGTTTCCTATAAGTCACATTCAATGCCTCACTCCTTGATTGCAGAAGTCCAATGCCTCATACCATAACCCAATTCCACTCCTAGGAATCTCCTCAACATATGTTGTTGTTCACTAGAGCCACGCACAACAATGTTCACAGCAGCACTGTGTACCATCATTCCAAATGGGAAACAACCCAGATCATCCACATGAACATGAATAAATGTGGGATCCCCTTAAAGGTCAATACTGTGCAGCCATGAGACAAAAGTAACTACAGCTGTATGCGACAACATGAATGAGTCCCACAAACATAACACCGGGAAGGAAAGCAGGTATAGAAGGCCAGGTGCTATCTTAGTCCAAGTATATAAAGTATAAAAATAGTAAAAAACGAAACTATGATGTTACAAGTTTGGACAGGGTTACCCTTCTGGAGAAGAAGGGCAGGTCCCTCTCTGGAATGGGACACAGGGAGGCTTCTAAGGGACAGGTAACACTGTTTCTTGATCCCAGCGAAAGTTGCATGGGTGTTTACTTTGTGAAAATGTGTCAATCTGCACACTTAGGATTTATGCACTTTTTCTGTCATACCACAATAGTTCACCCTTTTTAAAACTTCTCTGCCTTCATACTCTGCATCTCTCCTTTTGTCTAAGGAAATCTTTCTCTTCCAACTTTTAATATCACTTTCTCCAGAAGCCCTTTCCTGAATCCCTAGACTATTTTAGCTCATCCTGCTGTGTATTCAACGTCCCCTGTTGCTCACCTATCTTAACAACTCTCCACATTTAATTACAGCTACTTGTTTGATCAAGTTTTGCAAATTGGCTTTATATATCTTTTCAGGCACATTGTGAAAGTGCACGAATTTTAATAGAGGGCACGAGAAGGGAGTGAGATTTAATAATACTCTCCCAAGGGTGGAATATCAGCCCAATACAGTGTGAAAGATAGAAGGGGTAACCAGTTATCTATTGCTTTGTAACAAATACCCACAAACTCAGCAGCTTAAAACAACACACACTTACTCTCTCACAGTTTCTGGGCATCACAACCCCGGTTACAGACTAGTTGGGTCCTCTACTTCAGCGTCTCACAAAGGTACAATCAAGGTGCTTCCAGGGCTGTATTCCTTTTGGGAATCATAGGTCCTCTCCCAAGCTCACATGATCAGTGGCTGAATTTAGTTCTGCGCCCCTGTAGAACTGAGACCCCCCCCCAGTTTCTCGTTGACCGTCAGCTGAGGGCCACTCTCTACTCCGAGAGTCCACCCATCTTGTCATACACTGACCGTCTGGCAGGCCTCTCAACAGGGAAGCTCCCTCAAGGCCAGCAAGGAAGAGTCTCTTGCTCTAGTAGGCTAAAGGGGACTCATATAAAAGAATTATGAAAACGAAACCCTAGTATCTTTGCCATATAATATCATCTAATCAAGAGAGTGACATCTCATCACCTTGGTCTTATTATGTTGGCTAGGAGCAAGTCCCAGGCTCTGCCTGCATTTAAGGAGGAGGTATTTTATACGGGTATAACTCCTTAGGGGCACCTTAGAATTCTGCCTTGCACAAACAGATAATATTTGGAGACTGAGGGAGATCTTACCAACCATCCCTCAAGTCCCAGAATATAGACGTGGGAATCAGCCTTCAAGATGGCACCCCATGATCAGATCCTTGTGTAATTCCCTCCTACAGTGAATGAGAATTGGTCTATGTGACCAACAGAAGTTGGTAGACATGATGACATGTGACTTTTGAGACTATATCATAAAAGACAATGCAGTTTCCACCTCTCTGTCACCTATTCTCAGAGAAGCTGGACACCATGCCATAAGGACACTAAAACAGCCCTTTGGAGAGACCCACATGGCAAAGAACAAAGACCTACTGCCAATAAGGTTGTTGGATTGAAAAAAAGAATGCCAATTCAACTTGAATTTCTGATAAACAATGAATAAGAGTATAAGTATGTCCCAAATGTTGCAGACATTTGCAAAATTAGTTGTTGTTTAACTGAAATTCACATTTAATTAGGCACCCTGGGGTGTTTCTGTGTTTGTTTGTTTTCTGAGACCGTGCTAGCCCTACCTGCCAGCAGCCATATGAGTGAAATGGATTCCCCAGCCCAGTTTCAATCAAAACTTCATCTGGCTGCAGCCACAGCTGACCTCTTGATTTCAAGCTTGGGAGAGACCCTGAACCAGAACCTCCTAGCTAAGCTACTTCTGAATTCCTGACCCACAGAAACTGAGATCATATATGCTTGTTATTTTTTTTATATATTTTTAATGTTTATTTTTGAGAGAGAGACAACAAGACAGAGAGGGACAGAGCGTGAGAGGGGGAAGGGCAGAGAGAGAGGGAGACACAGATTGTGAAGCAGGCTGCAGGCTCCGAGCTGTCAGCACAGAGCCCGACGCAGGACTCGAACCCACAGACCACCAGATAATGACCTGAGCCAAAGTCGGACACTGAACCAACTGAGCCACCCAGGAGCCTCCTATATGCTTATTATCTACTTTTTTTTTTTTAATTTTTTAATGTTTATTTATTTTTGAGACAGAGAGAGACACAGTGCAAGTGGGGGAGGGGCAGAGAGAGAGGGAGACACAGAATCGGAAACAGGCTCCAGCCTCTGAGCTGTCAGCACAGAGCCTGAAGCAGGGCTCAAACCCACGAACCGTGAGGTCATGACCTGAGCTGAAGTCGGACGCTTAACCGACTGAGCCACCCAGGTGCCCCATGTATATGCTTATTATTTAAAGCCACTAAGTTTGGGGAGTAATTTGTTACACACTAGGTGATGACTAATATAATAGGTAACTGTCTACCTGCTATCTCGGCCAATCGGCCTTTTATGAGACACAATAATGAGGAATGGTTCCATCGTCTAAGAAACAAAACCCCTTCTTCAGTCGAACTGTAAGAAGACAGTTCAGAAATGACAGTTAAGTTCATCATCTATTAATGAAAGGCCCCAGTACCTATGTGAATTAAATCTGTCAAACAGGACTTATCTATTAGGGAAGTCAGAAGGCATTTTTTTGTTGTTCTTGCTTACTGAAGTTGGCAACAGTGGCTTCACTATGACAAAGCCTGACAGCTAGATTCAGCCTGAAAATGCTGATGATAGACAAGTGATGTCTGTTAGAAATACAAGTTCCTGCAGTTCCTCAAGCCAGGATGGGAACGACAAATGTGTATTAGACTACTGAGATCTGCCAGGGTCCACTCTGCCGCTGGAGGAACAGAAAGACATTTAAAAATGATTTACACATTATTAAACATGTAGCTGGAGAGAAGGGAGGAAACGAAGCAAAGGATCTTAAGAGCTGTGTTTCTCCACTACAGCAATTTTGTCACCGCCCCCCACTCCCAGCAGACACTTGGCAAAGGCTGGAGACATTTTTGGTTCTCAAAATGGGGTGGCAGAAGCTACCAGAATCTAGTAGACCAGGGATGCTGCTAAGCATCCTACAGTGCACACGACAGCCGTGGGGTCAGCAAAGAATTATCTGACCCAAAATTATTCAGGGCTGAAGCTGAGAGAGAAATCCTGCTTCATAAGAGAAATATCCAATCGGACAGAATGAGGGATGCAGCAGGGGCAGGCTGGAGCTGCTGCCATGGCCATGACCCACGGTGCCCAGAGTGAGCTCGCCCACCAGAAGAATGTGAGAAAGCAGAGTGACTCAGTTAAGGGGAAGCGCCAACACGACGGGCTTTCTGTGGCCACTCTCAAGTACAGTGCCCCAGCCCTCTGCCCGCGCCAGGCACAGCGCCCCATCCTCTCTACCCCCAAGGACTCGGAGATCATGTGGAAGCATAAAAAAGAAGGAGGAGGCCGCCAAGGAACTTTGTGGTTTCGTGTCTAACCCTCTTGCCCTTGGCCTGTGTGTCGGGAGCCAGTTCTAGCTCGCTCGTGGCTCCTCCTGTTGCGCTCCCAGCCCCCAGAACCGGTGGTGTTCCCTTTGCTCAAGTTTCAGTGGGTCCCCTTCATGCTTCCTTCCTTCAGGTGGCCACTCTCCCACTGGGCGACTCCTGGGGGGAGGGGTGGTGAAGGGCTTACCTCTTCCCAGACTTGTTTTTCCTGTGGGGCTCACCCCAAAGCATTAAAAGTAGCTTTGTAATAAAAAAAAAGAGAGAGAAATATATGATCTTCAAATTACAACATGGTTACATCCTGATAGACCCATCCTAAGGTGAAAATATCGTAAGTAGAAAATGCATTTAATACACCTAACCTACTGAACATCGTGGCTTAGACCAGCCTACATTAAACGTGCTCAGAACACTTACGTTAGCCTACAGTCAGGCAAACTCATCCAACGCAAGGCCTCTTTCATTATAAAGTATCGACCATCTCACGTAACTCACTGAATACTGTGCTGAAAGTGACAAAGAGAATGGCTCTCTGGGGACAGAATGGCTGTCAGTGTATCGGTTGTTTGCCCTCACGGTCACATGGCTGGCGGGGAGCTGCGGCTCCCAGCCCTGCCCAGCATCACACAAGAGACTTGTACTGCATGTCCCCAGCCTGGGAAAATATCCAAATTCAAAATTCCGAGTACAGTTTGTATATCACTTCCACACCAACATAAACTCATAAAGTTGCAAGCCAAACGATCATAAGTCGGAGACCGTCTGTAAATGAATTTTTTGTTACACTGACAAGTCAGGTTGCTTTATTTTTTTTTAATGTTTATTTATTTTTGAGAGACACAGAGACAGAATGCAAGTGGGTTAGGGGCAGAGAGAGAGGGAGGCACAGAATCTGAAGCAGGCTCCAGGCTCCAAGCCATCAGCACAGAGCCCGATGAGAGGCTTGAACTCACAGAGCTGTGAGATCTTGACCTGAGCCGAAGTCAGACGCTCAACCGACTGAGCCACCCAGGCGCCCCCAGGTTGCTTTAATACTCTGGTATTCAGACCATTTCTACTTTGAAAACATGTAGTTCATTGATCCATTCTACACTTTGATTTATTCATTCCCTACTCATTCATATCTTCATACTTCATTCAATAAATTTTTATTGAGTGCTTCACTGTGCCAGGTGCTTTGTGAAAAACTATGTATAAGAAATTCATTTGGCCATTAAATAAATTAGTAAGCACCTGGGAGTGATATGGGGGATGAATTAGATGTGTGTTCTTCCCTCAAAAAAACAAAATTGCAAGTTAATACTTAATGCAAACAAATGAAAAACAGAAAAAAATGAAGCAAAATCCTGCTGACTTAACAATCAAAGCTTTGTGTAATTCTAATAACGGATAATTGTCTTCAGGTAAGGTAATATAAAAAGCAGTTATCACAAGACCATAGGACAGGTGAAAGATGCATCATTGGGCTAATGTGTGAAACTAGCTGGTCATGTGTTTTCATTGCCTGCCCTCCATTTGTCTTTAATCTTATGCAGCATATAGTAATTTATGAAGACATTACAAAAACTGAAAAACAGCAATCAAGTGAAACCTAAAACATCAGTGATGATTGAAGAGCTAGTTCTAGGATATAGACATGCCTTGTACAAAAACTTCAGCTCAAAAGGAAGCACGAACAAACATTTCAACTTAGCAAAGGTGGGGTTTTGTGAAGGCTCTGAACATACTTCCTACGAATGGTGAAGTATCATAATGGCGCTATTCAAATTAGAAAAAAGGAGGATCTGGGAATCTTGGAAGAGGTTCCAAAGGCAAGAAAGGCAAAGGTGTAGTCCTAAAGCAGTTTGGCTGACATGCAGGAAGGTAAGAAAGGCCATGACTAAAATTTAGAGGATACTCAATACTCAGTAAGCTTCTCACATCTAAACAAAGGCATGGAGGGAGAGAGGGAAGGAGTGAAAGTATCTTTTGTATTGTTCGGTCCTATTTCAATTAAAACTATTTTATATCATCTCGCCCCTGCTAGAATGGGTATCACCAAAAAGATAAGCTAATAAATGTTGGCGAGGATCCAAAGGAAAGGGAGAGCTCATACAATATTGGTGGGAGTGTAACTTGGTGCAGCTACTATGAAAAACGGTAGAACGGTAGAACCACCATATGATCCAGCAACCTCATTTCTGGGTATATATCCAAAGGAAATGAAATCAGTATATCAAAGAGATATCTACACTCTTATGTTCTTTGCAGCATTATTCATATCAGCCAAGATATGGAAACAACCTAAGTGTCCACCAACCGACGAATGAACAAAGAAAATGTGTTATATACATACAAGGGAATATTATATAGCCATAAAAAGAGGGAAATCCTGCCATTTGTGATAATATGGATGAATCTGAAGGATAGGCTAAGTGAAATAAGCCAAACAAAAAGAGAAATACTGTATATTCTCATTTGTATATGGAATCTAGAAAAGTCAAACTCATGGAAACAGTTTAGAACAGTAGTTGCCAGAGGCTAGGCAGTGGGAGAAATAGGGAGATGATGGTCAAAGGGTACAAACTTTCAGTAATAAGATGAATAAGTTCTCAGGTTCTATGTACAGCATGGTGACTACAGTTAATAATACTGCGTTGTATACTTGAACTTTGCTAAGAGAATAGATCTTAAGTGTTCCCATCACACACACACACACACACACACACACACACACACACACACACACAAATGGTAACTATGTGAAGTGATGGATGTCTTCATTACCTTGAGTGTGGTAATCATTTTATAATGTATGCATATACTAAATCAGTGCACTGTGCATCCTAAATATATGTAATTTCTATTTGTGAATCATGCCTCTATAGAACTGAAGGGAAAAACTATCTTTAGCAAAATGGGATTCTTAGCTCTCATAACCAGCAAGAGTGTGATTCTAGTTAGAGATATGTGAAGCAGGAGATCCATGTCACTAGAACACTCTATTGATGTCAGCCTTTTTCTTTCTTGCTGTGTTCTCCATGAAGCGAAACCATTCTTCCGTCCTTACAACTCAATGCTAAAAACTTCACATCTCCTCACCCTACCATGAGATTCCCAATTCAAAGAGGTCCCAGAGAAAGAATCTAACTGGTTAGGCCTGTGTCACCAGTCTGTCTGTTGAACCAGCTACCAGGATGTAATGAGGTTCTTTGTTTCATGTCCTTCAACTAAGTCATAGACTGAGAAAGGAGCATTACCCAGAGGAAAGAGGGCAAATAAAGACCTGACAACACAATCAATGCCTGTAATGTAAAGGTCCCAAAAGAGCATAATGGTTAGATAAATTAGGATAGATCAATATGAAAGAATAGAAGTAACCACAAAAATTTTTAGATTATATTTCATAAATTTAATGAGATTCCAATAAATGCCAATATTTTTGGTCTAGAACTAGGCAAGCTAATTGTAAAATTAAATGAGAGAATAGACAAGAGTAGTTAAGCAAACACCTGAAAAGTAATAAAAGCAATGAGGAGTGACAAATGCTACTAGATATTAAAACATATCTATAATGTTCATATTAAAAATATGGAACTAGTGCACAACTAGGAATGCCAACATAACTGAATAGCCTAGAAATATAGGATGGAAATACACATGGAGTTAGTATAAGCTAGAAGGGGTGTCTCAAACCTGTTGGGTAAAGTTGGATGTTTTAAGAAATGTAGGGACGACTGGGCAGCCCTGTGGAAAGAGATGAAACTGGCTCTCCACTTTACATTGTGAGCAAAGTCAACTCCAAATGCATCAATGATTTAAAGGTAAAATTATGAAATCTTAAAAGTACTAGAGGAAAAAAATGGGCCAGTTTCTTTATAACCTGGGAGTAGTGAAAACTTGCCTGTGATTCAAAGTATCTAACCCGGAGGAAAAGTACAAATGTACTCATATGTATTTATTTTCTTTCCTATCCTTTCACAGGTAGCTAAGGACCCAATTCCTAGAGCTCTGACCATGTCTCTTTGTTGTCTATAAACTAGTACATTCCCTTTTAGGGCCTTTTTCTATTTCCACCCTAATTTCCATTCCTCTAACCCAATCTTTTTATTTTGGTACCAGTTGGTATAAGTTTTCATAATCTGTTTCAAATGTTTTTAAGGAGGGTACATATGGGTAAAGAAAGAAATGAATAAATGAAAAAGAAAGAAAAGAGAGGAAGTGAAGCTGGGAAGAATCAGATCAACGAAAAAGGAAAAAGCATGCTAACTATAGAGGTTGACATAAGCCATTCGTTTTCATCATATTAGAATCTGAGGTTCCTAAAAGCCAGGGCATGAAGGGAAAAATGAGGTCACATATATTTGGTTTTCATTAAAGAGAGTGAATATCAGTTTCTTTGAGGACATACAACATTTTCGTGGCACGGTATTCTCCAAGAACCTGAAACCTCATACGGAGAACAATGCCCAAGTCTGAGGGCTAAGTACGTTACGTGTATATATAAAAGCCTTTATAAACTGTGAACTGTTATTTAACACTAATTAAAATGTAACTCTCTTTTCTACACTTGCAGACTTTCCTACTGCCAAACCTTTCCCTGCCCTCCTTACTCTGCATTTCAAAATGATCCTTGCTTGGCCAGTCAGCGAGGGACAGAAGAACCTCAGAAGAACTAGGCTGCATCAGGAGATGGTGTTAGGAGGACACGTGGGAATCCTGGCACAGAGAGGAAGCAGCTTGGAAAGGGAGGTACCTATTCTGGACCTTCTCAGTGGGCTAGAGAGGAGTCCAACTTGTAGACAAATCCTCAGCTGTAGGAATTACTTTTTATAGCATGGTGGAGTCTCGGCTGGAGCTTCCACCGGATCGCCAAGGGGAATTGAGAGTGTCTGTGCACGTCTGTGGGCCCGCTGTGGTAAGCCTGCCAGAAATCCCCCCACGTTTTTTGAGGAATCAAGGGAACTCCCAGGACAGAACTTCCTAAAGCAAAACAGAAGGAAGTCCTGCACAACCAGCTTGATCCCTCTACCCAGTTATAATGATCAGAGGGTTGAGGCTGTTTCGAGTATCGCGTGGAACCAGTTATTCAGAGTTATCTCTCTACTGAGCACCTACTATTGGACAAATGGCTGTGCCTTGTGGAGGATTCGTGGTCACAATCATCAAAAACTCTGGAAATCTCCAGGGCACAAGATGCTGCTATATGGAGGATGACAGAGGAAAGAGAGATTCTCCATCCACTCCACACCAGCTCTCCAAACAAGAGCAGCGCTGTATGGTGGACAGGTCACCCATGTCCATAAGCTGAGCTGGGAGAACACAGGGCCTGAGACCAGCAGGCCTGCTGGGGGTTGTCAGAAGGGGAATACAATTGGTGATCTGTTGGTGGGCACATTTTATATGCCCTAGTCGCTCTCAAAGCTACTGGGATGGCGGGGAGACAGGGAGGGGCCAAGGGTTCTGCAATCGCAGGAAAAGTAGAAATGAGAAAAAGAGTGGTTTCCTCATGCTGTGAGAGGCTGCACATCACCAGCTTGGATGCGGTGGCTCTTTGGAGCGCTTTTTAGTTCATCAACAATGATAAAAGCAAGTAGTTCAGACCGATCCTAGGGAAAATGCCTACTTGCTTCGAGTTGTTAAAAACACCCGCTGGACATCTGGCCAGGTTGGTTGGGAGGGCTACTGGGGAAAGAGCAGCAGGCCAGTTCAAATCTTGGCTCTGTCAGAAACAAGCAATGAAGCTTTGAATTTGCACCTATAACTCTCTGGGCCTAAGTTCTTCATAAAGTAGACAGGTTGAACTAGACGAGTGATTCACCAGGAATACTGAACAGGAAGCTCCAGGCTCTGGAGTGCCTTAGCTGAGAAGGGAGCTGTGAAGACCAGCTGAGACGGCCCCTGCGCCCCAGCCCCACTTCTCTAGAAGCAACGTATGCGTCTATTTTTCTATTTCACATAGAGGGACTGCTTAGCTGTTTTTATTCAAGGGGGAAATTTAGGTGCTAAAATAAAGCTTGATAATCACTTCACCAAACTAAAACAGTTACTCATAAGAAAAAGTAAAGGGACACCTGTGAGGACTGATCAATATCAGCAAGAGAGATAGGTGCCCATCTTGTAGCGGTGCCACTCTGGATGGAAGAAGGATTCTGGGCAAAATGGAAGTTGTAATACAAGGGATGAAAACTTGTCATGTGGGCCACACTGGGTGGCCTTTTGGGTCATCAGAGGGGTGAAACTGAGGGGACAGGCTGGAAGAAGCAGCAGAAAGAGGGACCAAGGTAGGAGGACTCCTGGCTGCCCATGCAAGGTGGGCTCAGAGTAACCGGAAGGTGCCTAGAGGGGAACGGTCAGGCAACACCGCCGTGTGTGCTGACCTCTGTGGGTATTCCTGCTTCAGCCCACACCAACAATGGGTTGTTTCCAGACCTTGCAGGCATTGCTGAATCTAAAAGCGGGTTTACAAAAGTAAAACCAATCATTACAACATTTCCATACATTTCACAATGCTCACCACGATAAGTGTACTTACGAACTGTCACCATACCAAGTTACTACAGTATTATTGACTATACTTTCTGTGCTATATTTTATATCCTCGTGACTTATTTATTTTATAACTGGAAGTTTGTATGTCTTGAATAAAAGGTCTGTTGTAGTAGAAATTCGCTGATTTTTCCCAGGGATCTACTTGTTAGGGCACCTGCTGAGAGTCAGCTTTCATCACTTCCAGAGAGCTTAAAAAGAGCAAACTAGTTTTCTAAGATGGAAAGGTAATGCCTTTGTATCAGTCCAAATTCCTGAGATTATGATTTGCAATACTCAATATTTTTTTCAATTCTCTCTGCCCCTAATAGAGATATAAATATTCGGTGTTGAAACTGAATTCAGGGGATAATTACTGGATTAGTATAAAGTCACAATTACAGTAATTTGATGATTTCAACTAGTCTGGCTTTCTCCTCGACAAGGATGACTGAAACAAGTTGAAATTGTAACACACAGGTCTTACAAAGATAAGAACACTGGACAGCATTTTGTATGGAAACATCCACTCCTCGATATGTCTCATTAGAATCACAGTCACAAAACACTGTTAACCTTTCCTTTTAAATAAGATATTGGCACATCCTGCCTTAGCCAATAATACTCATTCTCTTCCTCTTGTCCCCAATAAAATGTTATGTAGGAAACAATCATTACCCAGTATCATAGTCTTCTAATGGCTGCTTACCATTGAGCAAGGCAGTCTGTATTCAAATCCTGATTTCTTCAGAGACTTGGGATAAGACTGTATGTGGGACATCTGGGTCTCTGAGACCCACATATTGCTCAGAGCATGGCTCCTCTAATTCTTGCATTTGGATAATGTGAGATTCCTCCCTTTTACCTGTGAACATCCAAAACAAAGAAAAACAACCATGCATGAAGAATTCTATTGTTTAAAGAGGGAAAGGAGGAACACATTCTTGGCATTTAAAAGATGCTGCTGTTGGGGCGTCTGTGTGGCTCAGTCGGTTGAACATCCGACTTCAGCTCAGGTCATGATCTCGCGGTCTGTGAGTTCAAGCCCCACGTCAGGCTCTGTGCTGACAGCTCAGAGCCTGGAGCCTGCTTTGGATTCTGTGTCTCCCTCTCTCTCTGCCCCTCCCCTGCTCATGCTCTGTCTCTCCCTGTCAAAAATAAATAAACATTAAAACAATTTTTTAAAAAAGATGCTACTGTTAATCAACCTACATGGTTTCCAAGACTGAAATCAACCCTGCACCGGATCCTAGGAATTTATTTAATCCACTGGTCTCAACCAGGCGTTATTTCGCTCCCTAGGGGACATTTGGAAATGTATGGAGATACTTTTTGTTGTCACAACTCGGGGGAGTGCTAGTAGGATGTAGTGGGTAGAGGTCAAGGGTGCTGCTAAACATCCTACAGTGCACAAAACAGCCCCCTGTTACAAAGAATTATCCAGCCCAAAATGTCAATGGAGGTTGAAAACTCCCGCTTAACTCAACTAGGGCATGACGCGCCATTTGTAATGGAGCTTACCTGTACTAAATAGAAAAGCTCATAATTCATTCCACTGTGCCCTGCAATAGAGTCTAATTCTACATTATGAACAGGAGAGCAAGGGGCTGCCAGAGACTAGCAAAGTGGGACGATTTCAGATTTGACATCCATGGAAGACCTATCTTGTACCAGTTTCCCAGGTGTCTTCTTTAATCTGCAGAATAATCCTCTGAGGTATGTAGAACTATGCTCATTTAAAGAAGCACAACCTAAGAAACTAAGAGAAGTTTAGACACATAACTAAAGTCCCTTGGTAAGGTAGGAAGCCGAGATTCACTCCCAGGGCTCTCTCGTTCCCATGGTATTTGGAAGTACAAGGTGGTACATGCACACGGCAAGCATATGCTGGAGGAGATCAGGTGACAGAAACTGAGATCCTTCTTCCTGCTTCCATGCACCCTTCACTAGCTTCGGTGTGCTTCTGCTCGAGACAGCATGTACCTAGGACTTTGTTCAAAACATTTCCTACGGGGCGCCTGGGTGGCGCAGTCGGTTAAGCGTCCGACTTCAGCCAGGTCACGATCTCGCGGTCCGTGAGTTCGAGCCCCGCGTCGGGCTCTGGGCTGATGGCTCAGAGCCTGGAGCCTGTTTCCGATTCTGTGTCTCCCTCTCTCTCTGCCCCTCCCCCGTTCATGCTCTGTCTCGCTCTGTCCCAAAAATAAATAAACGTTGAAAAAAAAAAAAAAACATTTCCTACATGCCTAGAGCCAGTGTGCCCACATGCATGGCAAGTCCACAGTCCCTGGTGTTCTATTTGCCTCTGAGCAGCCCTCAGCCACTAACTCAGCACCGCAGGAGTACAGAAGTCCAGGTGCTGTTCTTCAAGGCAAGACGAGCACTGAGGAGTAACTTACACTCCAGGGTTCCCCTGCGGGGTCAGGCTGAGGGACACTTCATGGGCTGTACCTGCAACCACTCTCCTCCCTATCCTGTTTACTCCACCCCCTCAGCATTTCCTCCTGAGAGCACTTCCTTAAGAAATCGTTTCCACACAAATCCTTGTGTCTGAGTCTCCGTCTGGGAAACCTAATGCCTAAGAAGAGGTACCTTGGAGGCTAAAGAGGTTGGGGATGCTCCTTTGAGTAAGAAGACCTTTAGCTGGATGATAGTGGGAGATAAGGTCAGAGAGATAGACCACACCCAGGATGAGTCTAACTAAGGAATTTGGATGTAGCCTGTGAACAACAGAAAACCATTACCAGTATTTTCAGTAGGGGAGAGCATTCCACATGAAATAGAATTGGCCACATTAATAAACCTTAGTGGATACTAAATGTAATTTATTAGACATTTTCCAAGCATGTTACTAAATAATGGGGAACTTGCAAGTACAGCAAAATGTAATAAAGGAAAATGAAAAATTCTTAGGTGTTGATTACTTTCTGTGTACAAAGGGGCTTCCTGCTCTAGAAATACATGAATAGATCAAATGACTTTGAACTGTGATTACGGCCAAAAAAAGGAAGCCTGTTTCCCTGTGGCCTGGGACCACTTATTTTACAAAATGAAACACTTGTCTTTATAACAAGGTAATTTTCTAACATGAAACAGGAGAACTACTTGATATCTCAGAAAATTAGGGTCATTTTTTGTTTGTTTATTGTTATTCTCTGTCTGCCTACTATGTTCCGAGCACTAGATAGATTAAGGAGTAAACATTAAAGTTAAAAATTGAAATCGTTTTCTGGATTTTTAAAAACTGTTTATTTTCAGAGAGAAAGAGAACATGAGCAGGGCAGGGGCACGGAGGGAGGGGGAGAGAGAATCCCAAACAGGTTCCATGCTGTCAGTGCAGAGCCCGTTGGGCTCGATCCTACGAACCATGAGATCATGACCTGAGCCAAAATCAAGAGTCAGATACTTAACCGATTGAGCCACCCAGGTGCCCCAGTTTTCTGGATTTTTAAACTCTATATTCTGTATATAACCAGAAGAGGATTTCCTACAACATTAACTCTTAGTCTGAGGTCAAAAAACTAAGTTTTATTAATGATAATCAGGTAGAAGAATGTCTGCTAAACTTTTTAAGTGTCTAAAATATTCTGAAAGAAAATTATTTTGATGTAATGTGGAAGGTTACAGTTCAGTCTATACTTGATAGATAATGTTACAATTCAATTTCAACGTGATGCTTATTGCGTAAATCACGGGCAAGCAAGAGTCAGTAATAATTTTAGGCTTTGTAGGCCAGATAGTTTCTGTCACAACTACTCAACCTTGCATTGCAGTGCAAAAGCAGCCACAGATAATACATAAACCAATGGGTATAGCTATGTCTCAATAAAACTTCACAGACACTGAAATTTGATTTTCATATAATTCTCATGTGTCACAAAATAGTCTTCTTTTCATTTTTTTTCAGCCACTCAAAAATGTAAAAATCATTCTCCGCTCACTAGTGGGTTATATAAAAATAGGTAGTGGGGTGGGTTTGGTTCGAGAACCTGGTGTCCCAGCTTGGGTTTCCTCAAACCAGGGCTGAGGCAAAGGCTTGGGTGCAAGTAGTTTATTTGGGAGGTGGCCCCAGGATGCAGGAGTGAAGGAATAGGAGAGTGGGAGAGAGAGAAGGAGACAGAGAGAAAGGGGTGGAGAGAGGGGGAGAGAGAGAGGGTACAAAAGAGAAAAACCCGGGCTGCCTGGGTGGCTCAGTCAGTTGAGTGTCTGACTTCGGCTCAGGTCATGATCTCACACTCTGTGAGTTCAAGCCCTGCTTTGGGCTCTGTGCTGACAGCTCAGAGCCTGGAGCCTGCTTCGGATTCTGTGTCTCCCTCTCTCTCTGCTCCTCCCTGCTCATGCTCTGTCTCTCTCTGCCTCTCAAAAATAAAGAAATGTAATAAAAATCTAAAAAAAAAAAGAGAAAAACCCTACAAAGTGTTATTATGTTGGTTACTGAAGGCAGCTGGGCTCTATCCCACTGGGGATCCTCTGAGAAACTGGTAGAATATGCCTCAGAAACGCCCCTGTGAAGAATAGGAGGCTTGGGTCACTATCTCCTGGCTACAGTCTCTTCGATTTAAGTTGCCCTGGCTGTGGGTCAGTAAAGCTCCTCCACTTTGGTGAAGCTATGAAACAGAAAAGCAAACAGGTGGTACCAGCCATCCCGGGGAACCTTCCAGCAGAGCGGTATATGCTATCACAGGTAGGTTGAGGGAATGTGGCACAGGAAAAAAAAAAAGTGTTCACTAACGTTGATAATAACCTTGATTTCTGTGTTATTTCTCTGGGAGCCTAAAATTACAAATCTGAGGGGATGAACATTCTAAAAGCTAGGTCGCTCACAGGCTGGGAAGGTAAAAACCCAGAATGAAGCCAACACCTTGGGGACCTTATTCAGTGGGCTCCATATCCGGAAAGGAATGTTGGTCATGTGGAAAGCAAACTCCTAAAATAAAAAATTGCAGCTGTAGGTCTAAGTAGATGGATAGAGAATGTTCCTGAGCAGTTCCAGAGTGGAGGTCGAGTCTGCAGGTCTTAAGACGAGTTCACCAGCAGGGGAGAGGAGACTGTTCACGCAACAGAGGAGGAGTCCCAACAACTCATTCTGGGAAGAAAGGCAATAAGATAGAGTGCCGCCTGTGGCACCAATGCTCCACTCAGGTTTCACTTCACGAGAATGAGGGAAACTATCACTGTCTGAAGCTGAGCAGGGCAGGGGACGTTCAGTGACAGGGCAGAGTTCTCGCGAACGAGAACTCACTTTCCTTAGGAGCCATCACAAAAACTCAAAGGGAGATGCATAGTAAACAGCTGCTATCCTGTGTGGCCCAGAGTTTATTTGCTTTTCTAGTAAAACAATACTCATAAAGTCCCCACATATTCTCTTGGAATATGCTATCAGTTACCCTCAGACAATATTTATTGGGCATCTCTCACTGGATGTTACTTCTCGTTACGGCACTGAAGCCTGCAATCCCGGTCAGTGTATCTCATTTCTCTGGCCCCGGTGATTGGTTCAGAAATAATGTGTGGCCCAGTTGAACTACTGAGAGGTAATTAGCCCTTTTTTAGGGCTTCTTGGGGGGACAATGGTACCATTTCCCCCTAGCCTAACTCTGAGAGGTTAAAGAATATGTTGAGGCTAGGACCAGCTCTTGAAGATTCAAACCGAAAATCTCAGGGAATGCAGAGCCAGGAGATAGTGAGAAGCTAAACTCTGAACTTAGCCTTGTTGACCTGGCTGACAGTGTGTAAAGTGCTTCTTGGACTTGAATGTGCATACAGACCCTGGATCTTGTTAAAATGCAAGTCTAATTCAGCATCATGTAGGATGGGGCACAAGATGTCGCATTTCTAACAAGCTCGTAGGGGATGTCCACGCTGCTGGTTTGCAGACCATACTCTGAGTAGCAGGGATGGGACACACACTGAACCTTCTGTCCATAATCTGATACAGGGACCCAGTGGTTCAGACTAGGCAGGGCTGAAACAGCTCATGAAATTGGATAGCTGCTCCTAATGGCAGTGCAGAACTTAAAGCATGGACAAACACCTCATATGCCTAAACGTTTACCTCAAGGCACAGATTAAGATCAAAGATTTTCCATAACATGATTTTTAAATAATGTTCTCTCTTATGGCTGTAGGAATCAAATACCCAAAAACCTAACTCAGACTGTGAGTCTGACCCCATCCAAGTTTGCTTGCAGAATGGCAGTATCCACTGTAGGATTCATAGCCCTTCCAGGCCTTTGATGTGAGTGAAGGCAGCGCCCTGGAAAGAGTACAATTCCAACAACTTGAAGGGAAATATCTGGAACACTTTGAGGAGTACCCTAAATTCCCAACCCCTTAGGAAAAGCTTCCCACTGGGTCTCCTGTGTCTGCAGAGCAGTTCTCCCTCTCTTGCTTAGAGAAACTGTTACTTCCTGGCCTGAATGTGTACCCTTACAGAACAAAGTTACTACTGTGTGCCCCACCAGTCAGTGTCACTCAGTCAGTCACCATAATCAGATTCCAGCATGTCCTGGGAGGAGAGCTGAGTGTGGGATCAAACTCAGGAAGAGAAGGCTTATACAATGGAAGATCTTTAGGAATTCATTAAACCATAAGAGCAAAGATCAGGGGGATATTTGTGGGAAGAGATGTTGAGGATTTTGAACCCAAAAGGAAGAGTGTATACAGGAAGAATAAAAAACATAATTCACAATAAAACAACACATATTTCAGTATGGAAAGGCTGGGGCACAACTACAAGAGAAGATATCCTGGAGGGGTTGGACACTTTACCCTATTACCATGAATGCAACAGTTACAAATGCCAATGGACACAGACATGTTATGTTAGCAATACATGCCTGTATTACGATTACTTTCCTATCATTGCTGTAATAAATTACCATAAGCTTAGGTTTTTATTTTTTTTATTTTTTATTTTTATTTTTTTTTAAAGTTTTTTTTTTTTTTAATATAT